>NC_091148.1:18233133-18533133 GCF_041381155.1 Argopecten irradians | reverse complement strand
TGTATTAAGACCACCTGCTTAATAGAACTAGCAACCACCTCTGTATAAAGACCACCTGCTTAATACAGCTAGCAACCAACTCTGTATAGCTTAAACAGCTAGCAACCACCTCTGTATAAAGACCACATGCTTAAACAGCTAGCAGCCATCTCTGTATAAAGACAACCTACATATATACAGCTAACAACCACCTCTGTATAAAGACTACCTACATATATACACAGCTAGCAACCACCTCTGTATAAAGACCACCTGCTTAATATAGCTAGCAACCATCTCTGTATAAAGACCATCTACTTAATACAACTAGCAACCACCTCTGTATAAAGACCACCTACATATATACAGCTAACAACCACCTCTGTATAAAGACCACCTACATATATACAGCTAACAACCACCTCTGTATAAAGACCACCTGCTTAATATAGCTAGCAACCATCTCTGTATAAAGACCATCAACTTAATACAACTAGCAACCAACTCTGTATAAAGACCACCTACATATATACAGCTAGCAACCACCTCTGTATTAAGACCACCTACTTAATACAACTAGCAACCACCTCTGTATAAAGACCACCTACATATATACAGCTAGCAACCACCTCTGTATAAAGACCACCTACATATATACAGCTAGCAACCACCTCTGTATAAAGACCACCTGCTTAATACAGCTAGCAACCATCTCTGTATAAAGACCACCTACTTAATACAACTAGCAACCACCTCTGTATAAAGACCACCTACATATATACAGCTAACAACCACCTCTGTATAAAGACCACCTACTTAATACAGCTAGCAACCACCTCTGTATAAAGACCACCTGCTTAATACAGCTAGCAACCACCTCTGTATAAAGACCACCTGCTTAATACAACTAGCAACCACCTCTGTATTAAGACCACCTACATATATACAGCTAGCAACCACCTCTGTATTAAGACCACCTACTTAATACAGCTAGCAACCACCTCTGTATAAAGACCACCTACATATATACAGCTAACAACCACCTCTGTATAAAGACCACCTACATATATACAGCTAGCAACCACCTCTGTATAAAGACCACCTACATATATACAGCTAACAACCACCTCTGTATTAAGACCACCTACATATATACAGCTAACAACCACCTCTGTATAAAGACCACCTACATATATACAGCTAGCAACCACCTCTGTATAAAGACCACCTACATATATACAGCTAGCAACCACCTCTGTATAAAGACCACCTACATATATACAGCTAGCAACCACCTCTGTATAAAGACCACCTGCTTAATACAGCTAACAACCACCTCTGTATAAAGACCACCTGCTTAATATAGCTAGCAACCACCTCTGTATAAAGACCACCTACATATATACAGCTAGCAACCACCTCTGTATAAAGACCACCTACATATATACAGCTAACAACCACCTCTGTATTAAGACCACCTACTTAATACAACTAGCAACCACCTCTGTATAAAGACCACCTACATATATACAGCTAACAACCACCTCTGTATTAAGACCACCTACTTAATACAGCTAGCAACCACCTCTGTATAAAGACCACCTGCTTAATACAGCTAGCAACCACCTCTGTATAAAGACCACCTACATATATACAGCTAGCAACCACCTCTGTATAAAGACCACCTACATATATACAGCTAACAACCACCTCTGTATTAAGATCACCTACTTAATACAACTAGCAACCACCTCTGTATAAAGACCACCTACATATATACAGCTAACAACCACCTCTGTATAAAGACCACCTACATATATACAGCTAGCAACCACCTCTGTATAAAGACCACCTACATATATACAGCTAACAACCACCTCTGTATTAAGACCACCTACTTAATACAACTAGCAACCACCTCTGTATAAAGACCACCTGCTTAATACAGCTAGCAACCACCTCTGTATAAAGACCACCTGTTTAATTAATACAGCTAGCAACCACCTCTGTATATAGACCACTTGCTTAATACAGCTAGCAATCACCTCTGTATAAAGACCACCAATTTAATACAACTAGCAACCACCTCTGTATAAAGACCACCTGCTTAATACAGCTAGCAACCACCTCTGTATAAAGACCACCTGCTTTAATACAGCTAGCAACCACCTCTGTATAAAGACCACCTACATATATACAGCTAACAACCACCTCTGTATAAAGACCACCTACTTAATACAGCTAGCAACCACCTCTGTATAAAGACCACCTGCTTAATACAGCTAGCAACCACCTCTGTATAAAGACCACCTGCTTAATACAGCTAACAACCACCTCTGTATAAAGACCACCTGTTTAATACAGCTAACAACCACCTCTGTATAAAGATCACCTACATATATACAGCTAACAACCACCTCTGTATATGGACCACCTGTTTAATACAGCTACCAACCACCTCTGTATAAACAGCTAGCAACCACCTCTGTATAAAGACCACCTACTTAATACAGCTAGCAACCACCTCTGTATAAAGACCACCTGCTTAATACAGCTAGCAACCACCTCTGTATAAAGACCACCTGCTTAATACAGCTAGCAACCACCTCTGTATAAAGACCACCTACTTAATACAGCTAGCAACCACCTCTGTATAAAGACCACCTGCTTAATACAGCTAGCAACCACCTCTGTATAAAGACCACCTGCTTAATACAGCTAGCAACCACCTCTGTATAGAGACCACCTGCTTAATACAGCTAGCAACCAACTCTGTATAAAGACCACCTGCTTAATAAAACAAGCTAGATTATATAAAGTCAAAACTGTCTTAGCAACTACCCCTGTATAAAGGTATGTAAGGAAATGGTTACCTTGACAACACTGGTGCAATGTTTACTGATCAACAGATGTCATTGAATATCGTACAAGATCTTAGTAAACAGAACTAACATTGCTGTATCAACATCAAATAATCTACCAGCTAGAAACATCGGATACAGCTGAACAGCATTTTATGGTTGGTAAGAGACAGACTCATCCAAACTCTTTGATAGAATCATCCAAACTCTTTGATTTATTGCTATAATGATTCAGGCAATATGAATTGAAATTAAGCCTCGAGAACTAGCAATTTTTAATAATACTTAATAATAATAAAACTAATAATATTTAACTTTGAATTCACTAATAATATCACCAATGCTGACAGATTTCTATGTATACACATGTAAAGTTTAATTTGCCAATAGTCAACATATTTTTGTTTAAACCTCAATACAATTATGATAATGAGAAGCTTAGATGATCCGTAGCCATGATAGAAATAAATTATTTCAATAATTGCATCTCTTGACAGATCCAAACCTTTGAAAGAGGACTCGAGTAAACTGTTTAATTAATCATTCTAGATTTATATCAATTCTTAATCAATAATTTTTATCATATCTATATCAATCACTTATCATTCTTATATTAATCTCTCTAATCATTCTTATATTAATCTCTTATCATTCTTATATTAATCTCTCTAATCATTCTTATATTAATCTTTTATCATTCTTAAAGATGCTCCACTGCCGACAGAGCATAAATGATATTCATCATTTGAACACTAAGTGGTGTTTAATTGTGTATATATATACCTAATTAACAAAAAAAAAAAAAAACTTAAAATAATTTATTTCGCCTTTGGTGCATGCGCAAACATTACTTCATTCTATATAGGATATAGTGCCACGGAAATTTTTCGGGATGCAATTAATTATTTTTCATATTTTTAACTTGAAGTAAAATTAGAAGCTTAAACTTTTCAATGGTGGTAATGGTGTAAAGTAAGTAACTTTTGTAACTGAAGAAAAATACTAAATCGTCTGCTTCTGTTTTTGATAGTGAAAAAATACCATTTTTCAGCGGTGGAGCATTTTTAATTAATCACTTTTCTTATATTAAACTCTCTAATCATTCTTATATTAATCTTTTATCATTCTTATATTAATCTCTCTAATCATACTTACATTAATCACTTTAATCATACATATATTTATCTCTTTAATCATACCTATATTAATCTCTCTAATCATACTTATATTAATCTATTTAATCATACATATATTTATCACTTTAAATCATACTTATATTTATCACTTTAATTATACCTATATTAATCTCTCTAATCATACTTATATTAATCTATTTAATCATACATATATTTATCACTTTAATCATACTTATATTAATCACTAATCATTCTTATATTAATCACTTTTAATCATTGAGTTATCCCATCTTACCAGTCATTCTGAAAACTTTAAATGTTGTACCAGTACTACGAATAACTGTGAACTTCTTCAAAAACACCTGAATGAACTTTGAGAATTGGCTATATACCGATGTAGAGAGGGTGATTGCCTGAACAATTTAAAAGTATATATCAATAGATCATGATAAATTACCTCCCCTTATCATTTTGTTTTAGAATGCCCTTAATCGCATTTATATACAGATATATTTTAATTCAACTATAAACACAGTTTTCGTGATTCTCAAAGCTGGGCATGCTCTGGCAAAAGTATAAAGAAATTTCATAAAATGAAAATATCTGATCTATAAGAGAAGGGGCCTATAAAAGAAGGGTAATGAAGATACTGGCAATCTTAAAGAAACTAGAATAAACTAGAATACTTATCTAACCAATCGGGAAGGGCTAAATGACTGTTCCACTAGGGTATTAGACTCTAACACAAGCAAGTCTGCATCATTGTGGTATAAAACTTTCATTTTTTTTGTCCCCGTTAAAATTCAGCTGCTCAATAAATTAAGAATTAATCTATATTCTTACCGTATTCGATCCAATAAGCGCCCATGTCCCTTTAAGCACCTCTCCCTACTTTTTAGGCCTCAATTTCAATTGCCAAGGCATAAATAAAAACCAAAGCTACACAAAACTGCATAGATTTGCAATAGTTTCGTCTTATAGGCGCTTTTTCAATTTTTTAAACGCCCTGGGCGCTTATTGGGTGGAATATGGTAATTTAATTAATATAATTATCAATTTGATTCGTTAATTATAATAGTTCTTAATTCTGTTTATTTTTTTTTTTCATTTTATTTTTTTTCATTGTTATACTTTAACTGTTTAAAAATATGTTAGGAAATTTTTGTATTGAATTTGTAATTGGAAATTTTAGTCTAAATATAATTATGATGAAATACTGTCCAGTCGCTGTTGATAATATTACATGACTTATAGGCTTGTTATAATACTGTGTGTACCTGACAATATAATACCTTTCTGGGTGAATGTCATTATGCTGACAAACAGGTGTATAAAATGATAATTTAAAATCCTTGTAAGAGGAAAATATACACCCAACGGGTCAGACACAATAATTTAAGTACAATCAAAATGAAGGGAGTATTCCATAAGGGACTCCCAGAGTCACAGATAACTTACCACACCTAGATACTATTGAATATCACACAGGTGAGAAACAGGTATATCCATGTATCAAGTACATTAAATTACAGGTGAGCAATGCATCCTAAAGCTATCAGGTACATTACAATGTCATAAAGCTACAATACACCCACTAACATGTACATAATGTTGATAAATTAAAAACAATTGTAATTTATCAAATTAAAATATCTGCCCATAAATACTGAACATCTTCATTTTCATGTATAATCAATATAATACTGTATTTGGCACCCACACTGCTTAAAATTTGTAGCAATTAGGGACGCTTAGTAGGGAACCAAAATGTATAGACGAAAAACTTGAGAAAAATAGACATATTTTAATCTTTTCGTACATATGGACCATTAATCTCGGTCTTAGTAAACAATATATATACCTTCCTTTCAGATGTATTTTATGTCGTGACTTACTCACAAGTTGATATACCATAAAATGAAATTCATGTAATTCGTGAATCAATGGACAAGAATATTAGTTATATAGTCAGTTACTGATCCCCTATAAGCTAGGCATAGAGGGTCAGTAAGATTTATAGGGGGTGAGGGCGTAGGTGCGATAATATGTTATACGCATCGACATAGTCGTAAAACATGGTTTAATATTATCAAGGGATGGACTGTTTATATAAGGGACTTCAATGGTGACATGCCCCCACACTTCCCAATTTCATGCCCCCACACTCCCCAATTTCATGCCCCTTTTTTACCCAATTTCAAGCCCTTGTCCGCCCAAATGCATACCTCCCCCCTCCAATCTCCCCAATTTTATGGTGGAGGTCATCATACAAATAGTAACATAACTATCAATATAATTTGATGTATTCTTAAACTTAGGCCAAAAACAAAAATGTTTGTTTAGGGTTACCCGACCGACCCTAATTTTTTACCTCCCACCCTAATTTTTTCCCACTTTTCTTTGAATTTTTTTTATTTTTTTTTGTTTTTAATTCAGAATTTTGATCTAATACTCCTGTTCTGGCCATTATTTTGAAGTGAAAGACACTAAAAAAAAATCCTCCCAACTGGCCGACCCTTTTTTTTTTGCCAATGTAACCCTAAACAGACATATTTTTTTTTTGTTGGCCTTAGCATCTATGGAAGGACAATGTGAATCTATATGTACATATAACCAAAAGTTTGAACATTGGTGTCATGAAGGGAAATGAAATTCTGTATTTAACCTACTCATTTCTCATGAACACAATTATCTATATTAAGATTACTATATGAACTCATTGTGGTGTCAACAATGCATATAATGTATCTAAAATATCATTGAAGCATGACTAACGAGAAAGGTATTAATTCATTTAATTGATGCTCAAGTGTAAGGCATTGTAGAGCTAATATCAGCTAAGTTAAAACTAAAACTGACAAGCGCAGAGAGTTTCACAATTACGTGACATACCTGTATGAATCATTAATTATATTCATTGAAAATTAAACCACATATCCATGATGGTTATAACTGCAGCTAATAATTTAAAAGTAATTGATGGTATATTTGATATAATAGTTTGTGTGTACATGTACTCCTAATTTAACTGTGAACTGATCATGAGAAGTATACAGATACTTGTATATCTTCGGATCAGTACATTATATATTTATGAATGTACTGTGTATAAAGACCACTTGATTATAGAGACCACTTTTTCTTCATCCTATGGGTAATCGTTATTAACTTGTTTGACTATATATAATATAAACAAAACTCGAAGAGCCCTCTATACATATATATTAACATGTACATATAGAATGTATAGTGAAAACTCTAAAAGGTATTGTGTTGTTCTATCATTTTTAAATATTTTTAGTGACATCCTGTCTGTAAGAATCTTTCTAAATAATTCATGGTCATATAAAATAGAAACAAAAGTAATATAATCTAAATTTATATATATATAAATATGTCAAATTACACATGTACTCAATACATGTTGTTAACAGTATATATCACACACTAGTATGGTAATTATACACATTGAACCATCAACAACACACACTGGTATATATTTCTGTAAGATGTGGATAAAAACCATGATAATTACCTTAGTTTCGATATCATCCATTGAGGTTTTTTTTAAATTCCACTTAATTCTCCATCTTAATAATCCTACAGAAAACTGACACAAACTGTCCCCTCAACAACTCTCGCCATGCAGCTTTTACGTTTCACATACAGAATTGATTTTTCTAGTTCAAGTGATACACCTACACGGAACCACCACTTACCAGATTTTTACCTGTCTGAACCTCGTTAAACAGCATTGATAGCTTACCTCACCTGGACATGGAATTTGAGTTTAAATCCAGATCATGGTCAAAAGAATGTTTTCATTAAATCTCAGTCGATCATAACAATCATCATATACATGTCCCTGCCAGCCTTCACCTCTAATCTGAGAGTTTGTCACTTAAGTTGGCATTTGTTGATAAGCTTAGAATATATTTCGTATGTACAATTAAACAACATGACATACCAGAGATATTGTCCCGTTCTAATAGGTCACATTTCTTATATAATACAATACCGTATTTGACCCAATAAGCGCCCAGGGCGTTTAAAAAATTGAAAAGGTGCTAATAAGACTTAGTTATTGCAAATCTAGTTTTGTATATTTTGGTCTTTATTTATGGGTGGGCAATTGAAATCGAGGCCTCAAAAAGCGGGAGGGGCGTTTATAGGGACATGGGCACTATTGGGTCGAATACTGTATAGTCTATGGGGGATATAACCATACAGTTTGGACAGTTGTCCTTTCTGTCCGGCTATATTTGGCGTTAATTGATCCCCATCTTTGTATAAGGGATTTTCTTTACTCCATTTTATATATAACAAACAAGTCTTTATAATAAGTAAAGATTATTGATTGTATTTCCGTCATTTATTATAATAATAAATGACATCATTCACTTCTAGAATATGGAGTTGTTGTTGTTCTTCCCATTATACAAACATAGCACATCCATGATCTTTACTGAAGCAGAGCTAAAGTCTTATTTATGTTATGTACATAAATGGTTTTAGCGTCTGTTGAGTAAGTAACTTATATTCAATAATTATCAGTAAATGTACGTGACAAGGGGAGTAACTCTTATTTAAAAAATTGTCCGGATATTATGTGAGTAAGCGCATGCGCATTTAGTTGTTTATGGAACAAAGAAATTCACAACACGAAAATTTTCACAGCGACTTTTGAGAAATTCTACATCAAAAACCACCACCTCCCCTTCCACCTCTAGATCAGTTCATTTTTTGTTTACATGTATTTTTGATTCATGTATTTATGTATTTTTGATTCATTTTATGTTTTTTAATTTTGTTATTAGTATTGGAGTAAGGCGTTAATTGATCCCCATCTTTGTATAAGGGATTTTCTTTACTCCATTTTATATATAACAAACAAGTCTTTATAATAAGTAAAGATTATTGATTGTATTTCCGTCATTTATTATAATAATAAATGACATCATTCACTTCTAGAATATGGAGTTGTTGTTGTTCTTCCCATTATACAAACATAGCACATCCATGATCTTTACTGAAGCAGAGCTAAATATATTTCTATGATTAAGAAGATCGTACAGACATAACATCAGTTTTAAAGTTAATATATACACGCATTATATGTAATTGTGCCAATAACTCGTACATTTCTTTAGTAAATTGGAATTCATCAGGTTTGATGAATTAAGCTGTGAAAATCATTCAAATGAGCGGACAAACGTCATGTATGATGCCTTATCAACATTAGTTACAACACAGACTTAATGTACTCAAAAAAACCCTGTTTTCCATACATTATGTATGTTTTGATGGAAACATATGCAGAAATCACTTTATAATCACTAATAGCTTTGTAAAAATGTGAAATGAAATTGTACACTACAACTTGGCTTCATATGTCTGACCGTATGTAAACAGAGGTTGCTATCAAAGGCACAGTTTAATGCAATATCAGATTTGTTGAACACATCAGCTTTAAACAGAATATCAAAAAATTGTTTCGTCTACAGATTTATACAAAACATCTGCGTATTTTGAATTTGTACAAAAATATACTGATTTTTCTCTTTTTTTTTTTTTATTTCTGTGTAGTGAATATAATAAATGTTTTGATGTTTAATTTATATATTTGACATCAGCGAATTATATAAGCAGGATATAAATATATATATATTGATATCTCGGACTGTACTGTACATAATATGGCATAAGGCAGTATATATGACCCTTTAGCCGTTTACTGCAGGGTATTTTTCAAGGAAGTGTCAAATATATTTGAACCGTTTGACATAGAATTTTCGTATCAAATATTTCCAATTATTTTTAATAAAATTAGACTACAGAAAGTTTGATTATTTCATTGGAAGTTGAAAATGTAAAATATATTTCATTTCCATGTATAATACATGAAAATGAAATATTTTACAATTGCAAGCTTTCATAGTTAAGAGCATATTATTAAAACTTATAATTTACTTCAAACATGGATGTGATTTATGAAGAAATCAAATGAAATTAATTTCAATCTATTTCCATGTCTATGAAATAATATTTTCTTAAAGTTTGTTGCACATGATCTGAAAATTTTGTTTATTAATTACTTATTAATTATTTTCTTTTCTGAAGTCAGCTGTGATGTTACCAGGAATGTGATTTGATCCTGATCAGCAAAAGTATGTGTGTGTGGATCGCAACAGAGGAGAGGAACCATATTCCACCCCTCACCCCCCTAGTGTTTTAAAAAGGTCATTCTCTGATGTTTCTGATCACATCTGATATGATTTGTTTCTCATTGTCCAATCAGAGGAAATCCTGAACATAGAAAGAATCACATCCCTGTACCACATCTCTAAAACAAGAAACAACAAATGTCTGAAAAATGATAATTTCAACATCAGTTAAAATTATTTTAGCACATAGATTCTTTGACAATTTTTATTTAGATTCTTTGACAATTTTTTTTATTTTGTCCCCTCTGACAATTTTTATATTGTCCCGTCTGATAATTTTCATTTCGTCCCCACTGATAATTTCTGTGGGCCTCAATGGATGATAAAGAAAAAATCATTTGTATTGATTGTAAACCCTCTGAGGTACAGTGATACAACTACTGTGTAAACTATGAATGGGCCAAATCCTACCAGGACAGAGTAATCAATATCATCTTCTGATATATACATACAATCTGAGTACATAGTTGTTGATTGTGAATAATCAATTTCACCAAACAGCTGATTCTGATATACCTGTAGCCAGCACACAGACACCGCAACCTTACAACTTGTAATACCTGTCGGCGTTCATGGAGGTTTGAATCGCGCCAAATTCATTACATTTTAGCCACAAGGTGGCCTGGAACTGCAACCTCTATAGATACACCTCTTAATATTAACCTTTTTTTTTTACATTTTACATTTATGAATGCTTTAATCATGTACCATTAGCACAATTTACTACTTTTTATCCATAAAGTGGGTCATACTATAACATGTACATCATTAATAATGATCATAACAATTTTTGCTGTTCATGAACATATGAATGACAATATAATAAACACTCAATTTCTAATTTGGACTCTACTGTATGTAACCATGCATACATTCACCAGATATTTATTTGTGTTCATGGAAGTTTTTACACCAACAATCACCTCAAATATTTCACTTCTACCTAGGACTCTGTAACTAAAAATAAACATTTGAATGACAAAAACATCTCTAATCCAATTGAAAGAACTCTGCAGCTATATAAATTTTGCCGTAATTATCAATTTTTGGTGTTCATGGAAGTTTGACCGCCAAGAGAAATTTCATGATATACAGATTATATATAAACATGGAGGACTCTGAAACCTTATAACTTTACATCACCATGATTACTGGTAGGCTTTCTACAGACCTTTGAATGATACACACACGCTTCACTAGATTTCCATATATACACAAACCAACAAATTAGGGCTAAAAGCTGACTATGTTAAAGTCCGATGTCACTAGCCTGGAGACATCAGTCAGCATGTTGAAACGTGACATCCTACTCTCTATTTATATGCTATCTACAGTATAAATATTAATACAATTGTGACAGTGAATTTGGTGTTGATTACCATTTCACTTAAGTGTCTCATCAAGGTCGCAATCTATATGACTTAAGTATACACACACAAGTAAACTGTTCACATAATGTTTTAATGGAGATCTTAATTCACAGCATTTCACTCAAGGTCACCCTCCATTCTGTCCTAGCATTTAAAGGGGGCCGCGGTGGCCATTTTAGTGCTTAAGATTTTTGTTAGTTTGTTTAATTAACATCCTATGAACAGTCAGGGTCATGTTAGGACGGCTTCCCATGTATGAAGTGTGTTGCGTGCATGTACTGCGAAGTGTCTATTTTGAGAGACTGCGGTATGCTAGTGTTTCAAAAATGGATCTGGTGCCCTTTTTATAGTGCTATATCACTGAAGCATGCTGCCGAAGACACCAAACAACACACCCCACCTGGTCACATTATACTGACAACGGGCCAACAAGTCGTCCCACTCTCTGTATGCTGAGCGCAAAGCAGGAGCAGAAACTACCACTTTTATAGACTTTGGTGTGTCAACATATTACCACAAGCCCACCTCTTATGGGTCACGGGTTTGAATCACATGTCAGAACATGAGCTTGGTACAAACACTACACACAGGTGGCTACTACCGACAAGTACTTAGTCTAGACAGGTGAATACTGTAGACGGGTGGTCACTGTAGACAGGTGATCACTGTAGACAGGTGATCACTGTAGACAAGTGGTCACTGTAGACAAGTGGTCATTGTAGACAGGTGGACACTAAAGAAAGGTCGTCACTACAGACAAGTGGCTAATATAGACAGGTGGTCATTGTAGACAGTTGGTTGATATAGACAGCTGGTCACTACAGACATCTGGTCTGACTACAGACATTTGGTCTCTGTAGACAAGTGGACACTTAAGACAGGTGGTCACTACAGACAGGTGGCTAATATAGATAGGTGGTCATTGTAGACAGGTGGTTGATATAAAACAGATGGTTGTTGTAGACAGGTGGTTAATATAGACAGCTGGTCACTACAGACATGTGATCTGACTACAGACATTTAGTCTCTGTAGACAAGTGGACACTTAAGACAGGTGGTCACTATGGACAGGTGGTAACTACAGACAGATGACTAATATAGCTGGTTGTTGTAGACAAGTCGTTACTACAGATAGATGGTTACTAAAGAAAGGTGGTCACTACAAACAGGTTGTCACTGTAGATAGGTTAAGATAACCAACAGGTGGTTACTACAAATAAGTGGTCACTAAAGACAGGTGGTCATTACAGACAGGTGGCTAATATATACAGGTGGTCACTACAGACAGGTGGTCATTACAGACAGGTGGTCACTTCAGACAGGTGGTTACTACAGACAGGTGGTCACTTCAGACAGGTGGTTACTACAGATACATTGTTACTACAGAAAGGTGGTAACTATAGACAGGTGGTCACTTTACACAGATGGTCACTACAAACAGTGTGTCACTGTAGATAGGTTAAGATTACTAACAGTTGGTAACTACTGATAGGTGGTCACTATAAACAGGTGGTCATTACAGACAGGTGGCTATTATAGACAGGTGGTCACAACAGACAGGTGGTTACTGTGACAGATAGATGGTTACTACAGAAAGGTGGTCACTATAGACAGGTGGTCACTATCCACAGATGGTCACTACAAACATTGTGTCACTGTAGATAGGTTAAGATTACCAACAGTTGGTAACTACAGATAGGTGGTCACTATAAACAGGTGGTCACTATAAACAGGTGGTCACTACTGACAGGTAGTCACTACTTACATGTGGTCACTACTTACATGTGGTCACTACTGACATGTGGTCACTATAGATAGGAAGTAATTACAAACAGTGGTTACAATAGTTAGGTGGTTACTGTAGACAGGCTAAGATAACCAAAATGTGGTTGCTATTGATTAGGTTAACATAAACAACAGGTGGTCAACGTAAGAGGTTAAAACAACAAGGTGGTCACTGTAGAGAGGTTAATATAACCAACAGGTGGTCACTGTAGAGAGGTTAATATAACCAACAGGTGGTCACTGTAGAGAGGTTAATATAACCAACAGGTGGTCACTGTAGAGAGGTTAATATAACCAACAGGTGGTCACTGTAGAGAGGTTAATATAACCAACAGGTGGTCACTGTAGAGAGGTTAATATAACCAACAGGTGGTCACTGTAGAGAGGTTAATATAACCAACAGGTGGTCACTGTAGAGAGGTTAATATAAACAACAGGTGGTCACTGTAGAGAGGTTAATATAACCAACAGGTGGTCACTGTAGAGAGGTTAATATAACCAACAGGTGGTCACTGTAGAGAGGTTAATATAACCAACAGGTGGTCACTGTAGAGAGGTTAATATAACCAACAGGTGGTCACTGTAGAGAGTTTAACATAACCAACAGGTGGTCACTGTAGAGAGGTTAATATAACCAACAGGTGGTCACTGTAGAGAGGTTAATATAACCACAGAAAGTAGAACCTTACCTTAGTATAGCTCCATCATGAATGTTTATCCAGTAATAGAAAAATATGTAAAACACAAAAGTCAATTACCCAAACATAAGACACATTAAATATAATAATGATCCAGATATTGTCACTTTAGTCAAACTCTAGAACATGTTGAAGATTCAAAAGTAATCACTGTCATTTTTGTTAAACTCTAGAACATGTTGAAGATTCACAAGTAATCACTGTCACTATTGTTAAACTCCAAGACAGATTGAGAATGAATCTTGTCTGACTTTATATTATAGAGATATTGTATACAGTTATGTATACTGTCTGAACCCTGCACTAGTAACACATGTTGTTGTTATTGTACTGCAGTCATGTCCTACATACCCATGTCACCATCAGAATCACAGTCTGGGAGAGTGTTGGTCAGATTTACTTCTGTCATCATCAGAATCACAGTCTGGGAGAGTATGGGTCAGATTTACTTCTGTCACCATCAGAATCACAGTCTGGGAGAGTGTGGGTCAGATTTACTTCTGTCATCATCAGAATCACAGTCTGGGAGAGTGTGGGTCAGATTTACTTCTGTCATCATCAGAATCACAGTCTGGGAGAGTGTGGGTCAGATTTACTTCTGTAATCATCTGAATCACAGCCTGGGAGAGTGTGGGTCAGATTTACTTCTGTGATCATCTAAATCACAGTCTGGAAGAGTATGGGTCAGATTTACTTCTGACATCATCTAAATCACAGTCTGGAAGAGTATGGGTCAGATTTATTTCTGACATCATCAGAATCACAGACTGGGAGAGTATGGGTCAGATTTACTTCTGTCATCATCTAAATCACAGTCTAGGAGAGTGTGGGTCAGATGTACCTCAGACATCATCTGAATCACAGCCTTGGATAGTGTGGGTAAGATTTACTTCTGTGGTCATCTGAATCACAGCCTTGGAGAGTGTGGGTAAGATTTACTTCTGTCATCATCAGAATCACAGTCTGGGAGAGTGTGGGTCAGATGTACCTCAGACATCATCTGAATCACAGTCTGGGAGAGTGTGGGTAAGATTTACTTCTGTAATCATCTGAATCACAGCCTGGGAGAGTGTGGGCCAGATTTACTTCTGTCATCATCTAAATCACAGTCTGGGAGAGTGTGGGTCAGATGTACCTCAGACATCATCTGAATCACAGCCTTGGATAGTGTGGGTAAGATTTACTTCTGTGGTCATCTGAATCACAGCCTTGGAGAGTGTGGGTCAGATTTACTTCTGTGATCATCTAAATCACAGTCTGGAAGAGTATGGGTCAGATTTACTTCTGACATCATCTAAATCACAGTCTGGAAGAGCATGGGTCAGATTTATTTCTGACATCATCAGAATCACAGTCTGGAAGAGTATGGGTCAGATTTACTTCTGTCATCATATGAATCACAGTCTTGGAGAGTGTGGGTCAGATTTACTTCTGTCATCATCAGAATCACAGCCTGGGAGAGTGTGGGTCAGATTTACTTCTGTCATCATCAGAATCACAGCCTGGGAGAGTGTGGGTCAGATTTACTTCTGACATCATCTGAATCACAGCCTTGGAGAGTGTGGGTAAGATTTACTTCTGTAATCATCTGAATCACAGCCTGGGAGAGTGTGGGTAAGATTTACTTCTGTCATCATCTAAATCACAGTCTGGGAGAGTGTGGGTCAGATTTACTTCTGACATCATCAGAATCACAGCCTGGGAGAGTGTGGGTCAGATTTACTTCTGTCACCATCAATATCACAGCCTGGGAGAGTGTGGGTAAGATTTACTTCTAACATCATCTAAATCACAGTCTGGAAGAGTATGGGTCAGATTTATTTCTGACATCATCAGAATCACAGACTGGGAGAGTATGGGTCAGATTTACTTCTGTCATCATCTAAATCACAGTCTGGAAGAGTATGGGTCAGATTTACTTCTGACATCATCTGAATCACAGCCTGGAAGAGTGTGGGTCAGATTTACTTCTGTGATCATCTAAATCACAGTCTGGAAGAGTATGGGTCAGATTTACTTCTGACATCATCTAAATCACAGTCTGGAAGAGTATGGGTCAGACTTATTTCTGACATCATCAGAATCACAGTCTGGAAGAGTATGGGTCAGATTTATTTCTGACATCATCAGAATCACAGACTGGGAGAGTATGGGTCAGATTTACTTCTGTCATCATCTAAATCACAGTCTAGGAGAGTGTGGGTCAGATGTACCTCTGACATCATCTGAATCACAGCCTTGGAGAGTGTGGGTAAGATTTGCTTCTGTAATCATCTGAATCACAGCCTAAGAGAGTGTGGGTCAGATTTACTTCTGTGATCATCTAAATCACAGTCTGGAAGAGTATGGGTCAGATTTACTTCTGACATCATCTAAATCACAGTCTGGAAGAGTATGGGTCAGATTTATTTCTGACATCATCAGAATCACAGACTGGGAGAGTATGGGTCAGATTTACTTCTGTCATCATCTAAATCACAGTCTGGAAGAGTATGGGTGAGATTTACTTCTGACATCATCTGAATCACAGCCTTGGAGAGTGTGGGTAAGATTTACTTCTGTCATCATCAGAATCACAGCCTGGGAGAGTGTGGGTAAGATTTACTTCTGTCATCATCTGAATCACAGCCTGGGAGAGTGTGGGTCAGATTTACTTCTGTCATCATCTGAATCACAGCCTGGGAGAGTGTGGGTAAGATTTACTTCTGTCACCATCAGAATCACAGCCTTGGAGAGTATAGGCTGCAGCTAATGGTTTACTCCAAATCTACAACTCTTTGATTCACAGCCATGGAGTACATACCGGTAGTGTGAGACCAGATTTTTGATGACAAATATGAATCACTTTATTACCTATCACAGGTTTTTATTGAAATTACATTTAATCTTCAATCACATTATCCTCCTGATATCCAATTATTCCCCTATGTAAAGTAGTAGTGAAGGTCATTATTATGTTAGTAGTGTTGTATAACCTGAAACACTTTTCATTGGTTAGAATTTCATTGTAAGGTCATGGCTTGACCTTCTAAATGTTGTGACAAATGGTTGCATACTGCTGCTTGAGTTTTGCAACTTATTTTGACATTAAGATCCTTCAAAATGTACATTGTTTAAGTAATTTTCAAATTTCCCAAGGCTCACAAAGATAAAATTTTCTCAGACTTGTTTCACATCATCTCATATGTAATGAACACTCATTATAGATGCTACACTTGTATACTGTTAGTGACTGAATCCATCCTGATCTCACAGAAAAAGCCCCTATGTAATTAGTAATTGATACCTATATATCATATGACATGATCTGGTATTTAGAAATCAAGTCACCAGATATATAATATCATGATTGTGTATTGGGGTTTCTGCACCTCATCACAGGAACATACTATACAACCCATTATATCTTAATTAATGTCTGACTAATTACCCCTTAACTAATTCACCCCTAAAGACACATTAGACTGTCCTAGATCAAAGACTAGACCAGTCCATTATGAAATTTTAGGGGTGAATGAGTTCAATTCTATATGAAATTAATGTATCCATATTATGAGATTGCTTAAATATTGATGTACAAGTTTTGGTTTATCTATGTTTTCACATCCCTTTTTTTATTAACACCCAGGGCCACTTAAATATGCCAGGTTTTGGAAGTGTGGACAAACCAGAGTACCAGGAGAAAAACACTTGTCGCCTATGGTTATAAGTCCTTAGTAATTGTTCCCTGTAACTTTCAATCTCACCATCTCAGAAGTGTAGGACTAGTGGTAATGTGTCCAAAGGCTAAACTTATAAAACCCAAACATTATTTATAACAATATATTGTGTATGAGTCTTGTTTTGTAAAACTGGCCTCTGTCAGCTTAGGATATTGTTTACAAGTACATGAATGTATAGATAAACATAAGTACATGTATATCAACATTATTATGTAAACAGTGATTTTATACATGTGACCAAGAACATTATAATTTGTCTCCATTTTCGTACATCACTATATTATACCCAGGGTTGTAGAAGGATGTTCAATCAAATTTGACAAAAGTGACTTTTCACAAAGAATATTAATAACATGGTTCACATAAAGATAGAAACTATTGACGGACATAAATAGTCAGGATCAGTATCGAACAAAGGGAAATCAACAACCAGAGTCATATCAGGATGGGTGTTAAGGGGACAAATTGGAAGATCATACACGGTGATCGATGTCAAGGAGATGCCAATATGCCAAAAATGTGTATGTTAAATCCTGACCGTCTACACCAACTAAACTAAGCCACTAAAGGTGGTTTGAGAGTTGCACGTCGAGATTAAGGAAATCGCAAGGAAAATACAAAGCAAAAGAAGTGTGTCAGACTGTGGCTAATATCATATTCTCAAAAATATCTCTCAGCTATTGTCTCTGTCACTCTGATGGAGCGTGCTTCTTTGGCTCAGTCTGATGCAGTAGAGTCATTTGTTTATTATATCAGAGACCCTGAGATTCATTTCCTCAACACTACCGGCTCTCAACATTAACTTGTATTTTCCATGTTCTTCCATTCAGTCTTTGCACATTACAGAGTTAGCTTCCTTGCTGGTAGGTGTCCATTGTGACGTCATTAATATGTTTTTAGTAGGACGTTACACTCGCAAAACCATAATTTCACAATCAATACCTACCTGCCAGGGCAGATAACTATGTAATATGCCAATGCAGAATACTAGCTTATATGGTGACGAACAGTTCAATATTAAAAATAGTGTATTTCCAATGAACAACTAATTAGCCAACAAATATTTCAATATAGGGAAATATTCAACTTCTGTTAAGACTTGTGTTTAATTCTTATTAACCCATGATTAATTTTACACTGTTGGAAAATTCTATACATATTTTTTGTCATACATACATCAATTTTAAGCCATATCAACTGGCACTATATAATTGTATATCACAACCAGTTGTTAGTCAGAAAATAGTTGTCGATCTCAGTGATTATAAAATACATACATATCCGATCTTAGGTAAAAATCAGTCAACCATACATATATACATAGCAATGTAATACAATGAGTGACTTAGAACCAATCATGCAGAACACAACAAATCTCTTGTTAAATCACTAACCATATCTATTCTTATAAACACCCCTATAGCTAGTGAATATAAGATACTTACCATATCTATTCTTATAAACACCCCTATAGCTAGTGAATATAAGATACTTACCATATCTATTCTTATAAACACCCCTATAGCTAGTGAATATAAGATACTTACCATATCTATTCTTATAAACACCCCTATAGCTAGTGAATATAAGATACTTACCATATCTATTCTTATAAACACCCTATAGCTAGTGAATATAAGATACTTACCATATCTATTCTTATAAACATCCCTATAGCTAGTGAATATAAGATACTTACCATATCTATTCTTATAAAAACCCTATAGCTAGTGAATATAAGATACTTACCATATCTATTCTTATAAAACCCTATAGCTAGTGAATATAAGATACTTACCATATATCTATTCTTATAAACACCCCTATAGCTAGTGAATATAAGATACTTACCATATCTATTCTTATAAACACCCCTATAGCTAGTGAATATAAGATACTTACCATATCTATTCTTATAAACACCCCTATAGCTAGTGAATATAAGATACTTACCATATCTATTCTTATAAACACCCCTATAGCTAGTGAATATAAGATACTTACCATATCTATTCTTATAAACACCCCTATAGCTAGTGAATATAAGATACTTACCATATCTATTCTTATAAACACCCCTATAGCTAGTGAATATAAGATACTTACCATATCTATTCTTATAAACACCCCTAGTGATTAAATACTTACATATAGCTAGTGAATATAAGATACTTACCATATCTATTCTTATAAACACCCCTATAGCTAGTGAATATAAGATGCTAATACAACTTAAGCTGTATCTTTATAGGATGAACATGTATTGTCAGTACCACATGAAAAAACACCGTTAATTAAGATCTATTCTGAACAACGGTTAGAAGTGTGATGAAAGAAGTGAGAGTAATACAATATCGACCAAGATGGATCAAACCCATGTTTTGTTTTCTCTATTTTTTCCTTTACAGTGAAATCTGCCTTAGCAACCCACTCTGTATAAAGACCACCTCTGTATAAAGACCACCTCGCTATAAAGACCACCTCTGTATAAAGACCAACTTGCTTTAAAGACGAACTCGCTCTAAAGACCACCTCTGTAAAGACCACCTCGCTATAAAGACCACCTTGCTATAAAGACCATCTCTGTATAAAGACCACCTGCTTATGAATTATCATCCACTTTTCTTGAGTCCAAATGCCAAAATTGAACACAATTCAACCTTTGTATAAAGACCACCTGCAAGTCTATAAAGACCATTTTTCTTCTGTCCTTTAGGATGTTGTAAATATATATACAGGTTTGGCTATCTTGTAATGAAGTACTTTTTTCATAATAGCCATATCATTATTTTGACAATTTCATGTAATAGTACCAATACAAAGTAATAGTCATGTTAATCGCTGGACTTGATGCACCTGTCCCGAATGGCATTTTAACAAATATTCAACACCAAATACAACTAATGTATCAGTCATTTGTAATTATGAAGAGGTCTAATTCATATCACGACATGTATCACACCACAATCTTGTAAAATCTCACACACTGACGTCAATTTCCAAGACTGATATCAATTCCATTTAATCCCCTTTAATCTCTATCCCACATGTTTGATATTGATTTTAATCCGGATTTTTCAAGAATAGTTAGCTTGAATATCCAAAAATGAGAATTTCTCTCAATTAAAAACTTGCTTTTTAATCTTATTAACAAGTGTTTTCAATTCTAAAATTAATGAACATTTATTAACTTTGAATGTACAAAGCAGAACATATCACTATCTTTAATTTCTGTGATTAATTGTATTCATTATTTTGAAAGCAGTAATTGTAGAGAAGTTGACTATGCTCTAGAAAGCTAATAGTATCAGGTGTTGTTACAACATATGATCAATAAACATCTATATCTTTAGATCTGCTTTCTAAGTGATGACAAACTGTGAGCTTGTTGATTTTAAAATCTCCAGTCACTACAAATTTTAATGAAAACTACAAATATTGGTAAGACATCAATATTGGCACACCCAAATGTCAAAGCAGGACATACAGAGTAAGAAAGGACAGAACCAAAAAGGATTTAGAAAGCCAGCACAGAGACTACGTACTGTAACAGTAAAACACGGTTATAATGAACCAGTGGGGACAAACAAAATCACTTCGTTAAAAACATAGTTTGTTATACACATATTACAGACAACTTATAGGAATCATGATGGGGAATGAAAGGTACTACATTGTAACTATGAATTTGTTGTTTTCATGTTGGTTATAAACATGTTTTACTGTATCAAATGATACAGTTTGTGATCAAACAATGTACCAAAAACAGCTTGTGCACATTATGAGCACACGGCATAGACATCGTCCGCACATCATGCGTCCAACTGTGTTGTTTGTGATACACATTGGGTTGATTAAATATTAGGAAATGATAAACTGGTGGAATGTCTTCATCAATTCTAATTGCCAGCAAAATATGTGAAACTCAATCACCTGCGAAAAATAGTTGGTTGAAGATAATCTCTTCGCAAACATCTAATAGTGTAGTGTATATGTATAGAACTAAAGAAAAATACACTTTACACAAGAGATAATTAATTAACCTCATCCACAAAAAATGGTACATATGACTATATCTATGCTCATATGTTTGCAACCAGTATTTGAGAAGATTATTTCTTCATCATATTTTCTACAATGCACTAAGTTATGATGTCATCAATACATGTGCAATATCATTTATTTACTGATGACTTCGTGCATTCCGACATTGGTGATTCTGTTATGATTGCACAGTGAAATCAAAATATGATTCTAAAACAGCTATGTCATCAATTTTTCATCTTTTTTGAGTATGTATGAGGAGAAACATCCCTGATATTTCAGGGGTTACTATTACTGTCGTATTACCCAGCCCCGATTTAATAAATATCTAATAGTAAAATTGAAGGCAGTTCAAGAGAAAAAATCTGACTAATCACAGACCTGCAGGAATTTCTTTGAAGACTGAAGATCTAGATCGTGACACCCACATTTAAAGCCACACAGCCAACCACAGTGTACAGATGTACATCAAAGAACTAAATATCTGTTCTGTTGCCCCCAGTTTTACTATGAGATAGTCCAGGTGGATATAACAAACTAGTAATCCCTGCAGTAGCGAGGATGGGAGAGAAATATCAATGTCAGACATAGGTCTGTTTCATAGATAGCAGGATATAATTTCACCCCCATGAAAAATTTTGTATGGTCAGCACTCGTCATACATTATGTTGAATGATCAAATTGTTTTTAATGAAATAACGGGATAATGATATCAATATGAAAGACCAAATTAATATAAAATTTCATCTATCTGTTCCCTTGCAACACATACAGGTTACAGTAACCAGGTTCTAGTTTCACAAATATTCCTTAAACTTAAGGAATCCCTTCACTTTAAATTCTCCATAGGAAAACTTTGCAAATTTTAAGGAAGGCTCCTTAACTTAAGAGTTTTCCTTCCATAAGAAAGCATTACAATTTTTAATGAAGGCTCCTTAACTTAAGGAGTTTTCCTTAACTTAAGTACTGTACTGCTTTCCTATGGAGAGTTCTAAGTGTTGGAATTCATTAAAGTTAAAGAATGTTCCTGAAACTGGACTCTGATTCATTTTTTTTTTTTTTCAATTTTGTCTTATTTTCTTGGTAACACTATCTTGGTTTTCACTCATCACCACATCTATTCTAAATATAGATATCATGAGAAAAGGTCCACATACCTCCTCTTGTTGGCTGAACAGTGTAAGACAGTGATTAAGGAAGCCTGCTGTGTCTCGAGATAAGTCTGTGATCCTCTTCACTTTCTCATGTACATCTGTCATGGTTCCTAGAAATAATTTTATGACAAGATATTACATTAGGTTAGATTGCAGAATTTCTTGTTGGTTTTTTTTAACACATAATGGCTCTAAACTTTATCGATGTCAGTTACACAAAATTGTTTTGAAATGAATATACAATATCAAAGAATTTTTCATCACTGACAAAGCTAATAATTATCTAATATTACACATGAACGTATGTCTAACTTTGGTCAGGGGAGATAACCCTACCACTTCTAGTATCCTGAAACAATTGAAGGCTTGCGAAACAGTAGAATTATCATATGAATATGATTAGTGAAAGAATATTATTTTTACTCGTCATTCATCGCAAGCAGTCATAACATGTATAATTTCTATAACTTATTATAAACTTTTTTCTGTATTTTGGATAAACAGATTTGTAACACACACCATGTAAAAAAAAATTCAGATATGTTCAGTACGGAGGCCATCCAGTAATTATGAAGTAGCACTTACGTTCGGAAGCTTGAATTTTTTTATCTGACTCCAAGGATCCCAGCAGCAGTGACAACTGGTTAGATTCTTTCTCCAGGAGCTGGTGACTAGCTTGAGCTGTCTGTAAAATAAGGATGGCTTATTTCATTTCACAATAATATGTTAAAGGTAGGTTTCGCCCAACCAAATAAATATTTTTTTAAATATTCAATTTTTTTTTTTTTTTTTTTTTCAATTTTGTCTTATTTTCTTGGTAACACTATCTTGGTTTTCACTCATCACCACATCTATTCTAAATATAGATATCATGAGTAAAGGTCCACATACCTCCTCTTGTTGGCTGAACAGTGTCAGACAGTGATTAAGGAAGCCTGGCTGTGTCTCGAGATAAGTCTGTGATCCTCTTCACTTTCTCATGTACATCTGTCATGGTTCCTAGAAATAATTTTATGACAAGATATTACATTAGGTTAGATTGCAGAATTTCTTCTATTTTTGTTGTTGGTTTTTTTTAACACATAATGGCTCTAAACTTTATCGATGTCAGTTACACAAAATTGTTTTGAAATGAATATACAATATCAAAGAATTTTTCATCACTGACAAAGCTAATAATTATCTAATATTACACCTGAACGTATGTCTAACTTTGGTCAGGGGAGATAACCCTACCATTTCTAGTATCCTGAAACAATTGAAGGCTTGCGAAACAGTAGAATTATCATATGAATATAATTAGTGAAAGAATATTATTTTTACTCATCATTCATTGCACGCAGTCATAACATGTACAATTTCTATTACTTATTATAAACTTTTTTCAATATTTTAATAAACAGATTTGTAACACACACACCATATAAACAAAATTCAGTAGGGGGATGGGTGTGTGTGTAGTGGGTGGGGGGCGGACAGTAGATATGAAGTAGCACTTACGTTCTGGAGCTTGAAGTTTTTTATCCGTCTCCAAGGATCCCAGCAGCAGTGACAACTGGTTAGATTCTTTCTCCAGGAGCTGGTGACTAGCTTGAGCCGTCTGTAAAATAAGGATGGCTTATTTCATTTCATGATAACTTTGTTATGACGCATAAAAATTACTAAATGAAGTACAGCATACATAAAGGTCATCAGAAAGTAAGCCATTCTCAATACTCCAGGGGTTACCTTCACTGTCCTGATATCCACCCCTGGACTATCTAATAGTATAACTGAATGCAATTCGGGAGAGAAAAAACTATCAATCACAGGCCTTCAGAGACTTCTTTTGACGATTACAGAGACAGCAACGTCCACCTTCAAAACCACACAGTGTACTGGCCGTTATTGAATTCTTTTCAGGAACATTAAAGAAGCAAACCACACAGAACCCTGATTTTTGCTATGGCATATTCCAGGGGTGGATATAACAACAGTGAAAGTAACCATTGGAATAATAAGGATGAACTTGACCCCTAATGTGATGTTGTCAGCTCCTCCATGAAGCGAAGGAGAATAAGGATCTGCACAATAATCAGACTGTGTAATTAGTTATACATAAATTGTACCTTTAGGGAGTCTTTGAGTGATCCAAGGGAGACAACCTCTCCTTCTGGCTGGTCCTCCCCCTGGTGTATGTAGTGGGTACTGAAATGGATATGCTCTTTCAGGGCCGTCAGCCATTTCTGTAAATGGAAAGAAAAAAGAAGTAAAAATTCAAGATATTGAAAAGTACCGTAATCTAGTTATGAAATACTAGTTAAAAATACTAATCCGTCTGCTCCTGTTTTTGACAGAGAAAAAATACCATTTGTACTTCCATACAGAGTATTTTAAGCTTAAGAATTCCTTAGAGGAACACTAATATGATGAAGTTGAAGCCAGGAATACTCTATGATTACCTGTCTGAGTACAGACGCTTCGTCCCCAGACTCTGTACTGAAGCAGTGGTTTGCTCCGTCAGAGTAGTGAATTAAAAATTCTGGGTGGTCTGCTAAATCTTTCTCCTGACTCACAAGGATCTTTGCTTCATCCAGGTATTTCATACCTTTCCTTTTTACACCTGTACTTGCATCTCCCCTATTAAAAACAAAATCATCTCAATCAATTATTTGATATATCTTGATATTTTTCTATATATTTGATTTCATATAACATAATTATATGTATACCATATGCCTAGAGCACTGGAAGATTTGAGAAAATTGAGGAGATATTAAAATATATCTATATGGACATTGTCTTGAAACCTTCTTGGTCAAGATTTATATCTACTTTCAGGATGGAATCAGAATACAAAGTACATACAGAAGGAGATAATTTTGAAAATAAATTACACAGAAAATGCAGATGTTCAACCCTGAATCACTCTGGCTTCAGTACAGAGAATGAATCATCCTCATCCAATATGGATACTCAGATCAAAGGGGCACTATGTGCAGAAAATGTCAAAATTGTTCATCATGAAACAAGGAATACAAAACTGAAATCTCAATCATGCAATTGAAATACTATTTGAAGTATATGACATTATATCATTCCTTCAATAAAATGATAAAGAAATAAAACACTGGAATACATGACAATTTACTTGCAAATATGTTATTTTATTTTTTTGTTTCTTCTTTGAAATTTGCAATTGTGTGGTTATCATAGCTGTCCTTATTACCCGATATCTTGATCTGAAGGTTAAGATATCTTTATAAAGTTGTGTACAGTTGTAATAATTACCTATTTCTGAAATAAGACAAGACGCCTCGCTCCAGTACAACCCAGACACGCTTAAATCCGAGGAATCGTGATTTCTGGTGGAGGTTGAAAAAAAAAAAACTTTGTTTGAGAATAGACAGCATATTAATTGACAATTTGTTTTATTAGTTTAACGTCCCATTAACAACCAGGGTCATGTAAGGACGTGCCAGGTTTGATGGTGGAGGAAAGTCGGAATACCTGGAGAAAAACCACTGACCAACGGTCAGTACCTTGCAACTTCCCCACATGGGATTCGAACCCGCATCCCAGAGGTGGAGGGCTTGTGGTAATATGTCGGAAAATAAAGAAAGTTTTCTTTATGAAATGAAACACAAACATAGCAAAAAACAACAAAATTCAAAGTTAACAAAATAATCTCTATTTTGCTTTTTGGTTTACCAAAGAAAATGAAAAAGAAAGTATAAAAGCTGGAGTACCAAGAGAAAAAATGATCAACCTATAGTCAGTACTTTGCAGAGATTTACTAAATTAATGTAATGTACATATTTCAGCAGAAGTCTTATTCTAGCCTTTTTTACGACAGAAGTACTGAGCTAAAATATATGATAGCTCTGAATATATTTTCTGTATATTGTGAATATAACACTCATGGGGACTGTCGGAACCAACCAGTTCATGATCAGTTTTTTTTTTGTAAAATTTGATTGTGTTCTAAATTTGATTGAGCTAAAATAAATGTATGATTACAGTTCTTTATATCAACAGATTTTGAACTCCGGACCATGAGCCACAAAGCTGCTACAGCCTTTATAATTTGTTAATGAAATTTTTGCACAACATTGATTTTTAACAGGTGTTAGCGCAACAAAAATTCAAGCAATCTCCATAATTAATCGCTATATAAACAATATGTGCAGATATACATTATAGTGCAATCATATTGTGCTTGTGCAAAAAAGCACTAACATATTTCCAGTAAATTGAAAAGAGAGCTGGTCATGACTAAACTTTGCCATATAGCTTGTCCGGCGAAGCACATGTTGAGACAGGAGAAAAGATTAAGTCCTTGAAAGAGGTTGTGACCTAATTAAACCTTGACATTAACCAACCAAGAGGTCATTACCTGTACAAACATGACATATACCTTCAAAAGAAGTCCTTCAAACCGCTGGGGCTGAAAACTGAATTCTTTGACGGGACGTACTCCAGTCAGAAGCTGCTTCATCTGATTGGTCCTAGCAAAGTCTATTGCTGTCTGGTCTGGGGAAACATAATATATAATAGGATACAATAGTGAGAATACAAAAGATTATGAAAATATATATAGCCTGCATTTTATGGTTTTATAAAATTTATACAACATGGATAAAGGGGGCCGCAGTGGTTGAGAGGTTAAAAAGTCTCAACATATTACCGGGTACCACAAGTCCTCCAGCTCTGGGTCACGATGTGGGGCATTTGCCAGGTACTAGCTGTTGGTCAGTGGTTTTTCTCTGGCACCTCCTTACATGACCCTGGCTGATAATATGACGTTTAACTAATAAAACCCAATCCAACATGGAAACAATATCTTTTATTATAGCCTAGGCATAATATCAGTTCTTTTAATTGTCTTTTATTGCCTGTGTGAAAAGTGACAGAATAAAGTTAAATAAAAGTGAGATAATATGACTTAATTTTAATATCATAATTAACATTTGAGAAAATTAATGCAACACAGTGTAAAAGAAGCTACAGTTATTTCATGTGGTCAGCTAATAATGTGGAGCTACCATCGGAGAAATTATATATGTATCATAGTTTTGAGAATTCTCAGTGTTCTAGAAATAACACAAACTTTCTGATGGAGACATTTTTATAATCCAACTGCTCACTGAATTTTTTTTCTCTTTGGAAATAATTGTAAAACAAAGATTAACTTGAAGATGATAAAACAAGAGAGTTTTTACCCTTTGAATTTTTGATGGAGGAATCAATACTGTTCTGGAGGAGAAAGATGACCATATCCCTCTGGTCAGCCTGGGC
This sequence comes from Argopecten irradians, assembly GCF_041381155.1. NCBI lineage: Eukaryota > Metazoa > Mollusca > Bivalvia > Pectinida > Pectinidae > Argopecten > Argopecten irradians. Next base: position 18,504,883 of record NC_091148.1, on the reverse strand, counting down.
AGCAATATGGAGGGCAGTGTTACCGTACTGGTCAGTAGTATTGATATTCGGCGGACGATCACTCGCTAGCTGTTACAGAAAAATAGACAAGATGACCTATAATCCAAGGACTTAAAACTGATAATACTGTATGGTCACTTGAGGTCAATTTTAATTTGGCCTGTGTAAAGTATAAACTCACTTATCAACGAGACTAATTCAACGTACCAGATGATATCTGATAAGGTTAGTACAGGATTACTCCTTCTTTTGGGGCATGTATTCCGTCTTTGCATATTACAGAGTTAGCTCCCTTGTGGGTAGGTATTGATTGTTATGTCATTATTTTGTGAGCGCAATTCACGTCGTTTTCTCCGAAAAGTATGACGTTATGCTCGCAAATGCATGACGTCACAATCAATACCTACCCGCAAGAGCAGATAATTTTCTAATATGCAAATACTGAATAATGACACTAAAAGATGATATCCAACACTAACATCATTATAGCAGGAAAATAACATCACCACTGGAGATACCAGTCCTGTACAAACGGATTCATGAGGTACATAAATAAGTCACATTGGACTGGCAAGTTTAAGGAAAGATTGCATGTCCTATCCTTTTGAACTGGAATTAAGTTCCACTACATGGAACTTTCTTTATGTCTCGGTGAAAATGCTTCTTTCAAGGTTATAATCTTATTTTATTTTTGTACATTTATGTATTCCAACTTGATCGATCAGGTTGTGATTTCGTTGTCGCACCCTCTACATAGGGAAAGATTCTATCAATAAATAGCTGATGATATAAAAAAGGAGAATAAAAATCCAACGTACCAAATCATTAACAGCATCCACATCCCCAGACCTAGCGGCGGCCAGAAACTCATTGTGACGTCGTAAACTCTCATGACTTAGGGCAGCTAGCAAACAAATAATAATGTTATTTTTATTTATAGATGATAAATTTCACAGTAAATTACTTTTGAAATTATTGATTTTTCTGGTAGTTTTCTTCAAAGCATGACATGTTTTTAATTCAGTCTGTTCAACTTTGCAGATGTTGATTATAGCAATGTGATAATCAAATTTGATAATTCAGGTACACCTCTAAAAACTTGTGATATATCAAATTATAGCTAGGTTTATTTTACATGGCCACTCATGCATTTCCCATTGACAGGATTCTAAATTGTCTTTTTATTTATCAAAATGTTCAGCAAAATGTTATTACTAGAAAAACTAAATCACGGTCAGTCAAATTCTTGAAGAGCTTGAGGCATATATCTGTCATAATTTACTCAAGCGTCTACATGAAAACATCATGAGTTGTCTCCCTTACCATTTAATAACATTTATTATCCCTACGAAAAATGAGGACTTCACAGTATCAGTTGTCACCATGTAAATGTGCTAATGATATATAATATACAACTAAATTTGTACAACCAACCTTCCAGAAGATGTTTGATTTCCTTGGTCTTTCCGATCATCTCGGGAGTCTGACCTTCATCATTAATCTTTCCAACATCAGCTTCATATTGCAACAGTAAGGTCAAAGTTTCCTGTAAATTAAATAATAATAATAATCCTATCAATAAAGTTTTATTCTCTCTTAACAGCAATATAGTCATTTGACTGCTGGCCATGTTTGAAATGATGATAGAAAAGCCAGAGTTCTTAGAGCAAAACCATCTAAAGGATAAGAGAGTGTGATCTAATCATCATTAACAGCAAAATAAACTGAAGTTTGATTGAACACTCTTTTTCTTATAAAGGAGTAGATATGATAGGACCAGTATTTGGCCTTAATTTTTCAGGCCGATAAATATTAACTCTGATCCACATCAATTTCACATCAATAAATACTCTCATACTTGCCATTCATCAAAACATAACTTTTTATAACCATGTACGCGATGTGGTCCGCCTATGACGTCATCGAATTGATGATTTTCCTCTTCTCGCCAAATTTTGCTAGAAATTCTTCATCTTTAGGTTAGAAAAGGCTTTAAATAGATTTGGCCGCCACCTTGGAGCAACTTTATATTTTGCATGGATATGCGTAAATACACGATACACAACGTGTGAAAATCTCTTTCTGCTCCACGAAGGCTGCCACATTCATTTTTAGAGAAAACCACTCAAAAAGTATGATTTTTCAAGGATTTTTGTGAAAATGGCGGGAAACTGCATGTTGATGACGTCATAGTGAACATAATTGGCACATGTGGGATATTTTCGGATGTAATGTGTTAGCAAATGTATTCAACTGTTATATGGCAAAATATGTTGTTCTTTACTGGAGAATTATTTTTGGGGCCATATTCGAGTCTTAACGCTCTTTTTCTTGTAAATTTCAATTAACCTCAGTCTGTTTATTCCATCATGCCTCAAAAATCACAGACAGGTCAGATATATTTTCTATAAAACTTGTCTTTCCTCCATGATTATGCATGTGCATCTGTCTCATTATTTGGGTTCACTAGCACTCACATAAAGCTGTAAAGCAATTATAGACTTACTGTTCTGCCTGTAAATGCTGCCTTATGTAGAGGTGTGTCCCCGTTTGGGTTCACAGCATTCACATGAGCACCGTTCTAAAACAAAACGAATAAAAAATTTTAAAATGTCACAAAATTTATCAAAACAGTAACCAAACAGTACCGTACGTAAATATATTTTTATTATCATATAGTGATACCTGTGTAACATGATTCTAAAAATATTTTATACACCCTACAGATGTATCAGTATGACTTGGTGTTAACTATTTTTCATAATGGTAGATCGTGCAAAAACTGCCAGAAGCGACCAAATGTAACCATTTGAAATCTAAATTTTCAATTTTTGCCCGGGGGAGACTTCCTTGCAATTCCAACTAAATCCGGATTAGACAGGTTGTCAGAAAAGTTAGGTATTGTTTTTTAATAGTTACAATTGGTAGGGAGGATACAATATGGGTTTTTGATTTGACATTAAGGATGTTGGAAAAGTCAGGTGTTGGATTAGACAGGTTTCACTAATTATATTATTACAACATATTGTTATATACTGCAGGGGAACAAATTTCAGGATCATATTGCTAGTGATTTAAGTAATAGGATTCTAAGCTATTCCACACTATTTCAGAAAAAATTCTTGTACATGTGCACTACAACCTTATACACCGTTACTTATCTTTTGTTGAAAAATTAGGCCTTGGGCCTTTTAATTTAGGAATTAAACTGATATTAAGTGAAATTGAGATTATATAATTAGCCATCCATTAGGAAAAATTTGTCTATTTTCAAGTGGGAATGGGGCATTTATACCAGCCCCATAATATGCTACAGAATTGGGCCTAGGGCGATTTTTGTTTGAAACTGACCTCTAGTAGGAGTTTGACCACACCTGTATGGCCAAAGTAGGTCGCTAAGTGCAACGCTGTCCAGCCTCGGTTAGCTTTGCTGTTTCCTTCAAAACAAATCTTTGAATTAATTGTGATGATGCATACATTGTATCTTAGTCCATATTTAAGAACAAATTTCACAGATCAGATTGCATGAATGATCAAAATACACAAAAACTTCATAGATTGTACACTTCCGATATCATAAGCATTAACCGTCAAATTATACATTGTTATAGTTGTCAAATAATGGCTTAATTTTAGAAAAATTAGATTAATAGTAGACACCCAAATGCTGCAGCCAATAAATTAGGATCTTGAAGGGCTAGACAAATGATGGACTATAGATTGGACAAGACATGCAATCCATTTATCATCATAATGGCAATTAAAAGTTAACCCAACTTTCATAATTTCCAAAACGTTGACTATGAGATACCAAATTGCCATGGTTATACATAAATTTCTTATTGATTAGTTCTATTTTCCTGTGATTGTGACATCATAATATATATGGAATGATTTTCGTGAAATCTTTTTTTATCGAAAATGTGGGATAAATTGATTGTAAATAATACTTAACTCCTATCATTTAGGTGTCTGTAAACCCCTATATTCTATTTTAGGGAATTTATTTGAAGTTAACTTAAATATAACTTTCATTATTTCCAAAATGTCAATTTTGAGATACCAAAAAATTTAAAGATGCTCCACCGCTGACAAATGACATTTTTTCACTATCAAACAACACGAGCAGACAATTTAGTATTTATCTTCTGTTACAAAAGTACTTACTTTACACCATTACCACCATTGAAAAGTTTGAGCTTCTAATTTCACTTTAAGTTAAAGTTCCAAAAATTAATTAATTGCATCCCGAAAAAATTCCGTGGCACTATATCCTATATGGAATTAAGTACTGATTGCGCATGCACCAAAGGCAAAATAACTTATTTTATATTATTTTTTGTGTTAACTAGACATATACATACACCATTAAACACCAATTATTGTTCAAGTGTTTAATATCATTTATGCTCTGTTGGCGGTGGAGCATCTTTAAAAAATGTGTAAGTTATTTTTTATTAGTTCTATTTTCCGGTGATCAATATTGTGATGTCATATTTAATGTGATTTTTTATGGCATCACAATCACCAAAGGTGGTATTAACATATTAGACATTGTTTTAGTATCTTGAAACCAAAGTATTATTGGGATTTATTTCCAATTTGAATAATCAACACTACATGAAAAATTTAAGCTACCTGTACAGTTTAGATCCAATACAATTTCTCCATTCATTTGCTGCTGTACAAGTCTTTGAACTACTTCCAGGTCACCGTTTCTGGCGCTTAGCAACAACAGATCCTCTTTTGAAATGTCTTCCTCCTCAACATCTTCTTTTGCACCATCAGTCTCATCTTTTCTATCAGCAGAATTGTCTTCATCTTGATGTGGGTCTTTGAACATTTGTTCATCGTCATGGTGACCAGTATCTTCATTGTCTGAGTGGAACTTATCAGCATCAAGTTCAGCCATTTTTATGTCTAAAAGAATGAAAATGTGTATAACAAAATTTATTTTGCTTTCCTTAAACTTTTTTCTCCTTCTCCAGCTCTGGCTATTCCTTGATATTCCAGGGGTTAATATCACTGTCACTACAAATCTCTGGTATACAATTATATGTCATAGCAAAACTGAAGGCTCCGTGTGACAATATATGAGAAAGTAGTTTGGTCCTTTGATGTATATCAAATAAACCCAATAGCGATGAACAGTGTAGCTTTGAAATTGGGCATCAATGATCTCTAGATCTGTTATCCTAAAGGGAAGTCTCTGCAGGCCTGTGATTGATCAGTTTTTACATCTGAACTTCCTGCTGTCTTCAGACTTTGTTTTGCTATTAAGACATATTTTTTATAGTCTTAAAGGCTGGACATTACAACAGTGATAGTAACCACTGGAGTATTGAGGATGCTCTGTCTACAGAGGTTTAAATAGGTTGGGCATCTAGAAAATCATATTTCTTATCAAGAGAGAGAAATGTTTCAACAAATTCTATTGTTTGATACAAATATGTTGTTTTATTGGAATGGAACCCACTTTGAACTGTAGCGTAATTGGGATGGGACAATCATCAGTGACCGGGTAGCTCAGCGGTAGACCATTCAGCTAGGGTTCAGAGGTACCAGGTTCAAATTCTGGTCTGGCTGCTACATTTTCTACTCTCCTGTTATAAACTTGGTGTCTAACTAAAATACCGATGATAGTGATAAAAGGATCTCAATGTCTTCCAGGGGGAAGACTTTGAAAAAGGAGGGAGGATGCCGGATTGTAGCGAGATTTGACTGGACTGGTCCATCATCAGTGACCCGGATAGTCTTCTTCGCCCTCAAAGACATACATGTACCACCTTCACTATGGGTATGGGTAACAGGAGCAGAGAAAACATAGTGGCCAAACTGGGATTCAAACCAAGGACTTCGGAACACTATCCCAATGTTCTACTGTACCTTACATACCTGGTACACAACTTGTACTGGGCCTAAATAACAGATGCAGAAAAAACACACAGGCTTTGATAGTCAGAGGCTGATATCGAAAATTGAAAAACTAAAGGAGACAATAATGTGACCAAATTAAAATTCTTAAAGTGAACAGTCGGGCAAGGATGACTAAAGTCGGTGAAAATGGTGTGAATGTATCCAGTATAATTTCTTATGGAATAGAAAAATAAACTTTCTCGTCAAAATCTGTCTGCGTAAGTAGAAATTAATTTAAAGTATAGGAATCCTAAAACGTCCTCCCGGCTGACTATGTCCGTGGTTACATTTCCACGCAGCCTCGCTTTCAATGCTTTCAACTTTTCTTTATTTCAATGGTCAGAACTGGGAAACGTAAGCAGAACTTGACCGTCGTATTAATATGTGAGAACTTTTGGAAGGCCAATGAACGCATTTAGACTGGTTTTCTTTGCCCGACTATTCACTTTAAAGATAATACAAAAGGATTAATAAAAAGTCATTATCTGCAAGGAGAAAGGTCAATTATAGCAGAAACATACACACATATAAGTCTTACACGTACATGTATAGTGAATATATATATATGTATATGTTTCTGATTATAGTTGGCATGGAATTTAGTTACACAACAGATATCATAGCACTTCTTCAGTCTCAGACATGAATACACACTCCAATGGCCAACACTACAAACACGCCGTCTACAATCATGACTCGTCCTCCTATATAAATCACACACCATCTCGTTGTCATCAACCCAGAACAATACCTAACACCTGTAGACACCCACACTAGCTATAGACACACACATCCCTATGCATACAGACACATCGCAGCCACAAAGGATACATTTAAGTATTCCTTCTTCCCATACACCATCACACATTGGAATCTCCTCCCTGTGGCAACAGTACAAAACACTACACTGGAGGGCTTCAAGGCAAACGTAAACAACGTAGCCCTTGAAGCCCCCACCCACAAATAAACACCTCATTTTTATCATGTTTTTAACCTATCTACATTAATCTAGTCCAGCACCAGAAAAAAAAACTGTATATAACCCCCTCCCCCACGCCAATGAGCCATATCACCTCACCTACATGTATAATCGACTATTAATCGTCACTATTGACGGATGGTCATGACTAGAACGAATATACGTACCCGGCCTACTATACCTTTCGGCCGGGTACGAATTGGTCTCTATGTGTCGTAGTAGAGCACTGCCTCCGAAAATCACTCGGGCATCGTTTTCTTTACTTTTTTGTAGGTTTCCAATTATTTTATGCGTATACGTGCATTTACATATGATTTTTGTCCAAAACAAACATAACTACCATTCTTAATATCTGCCGTACCGCTCACAAGACGTTAAATTCACAATTTGTGGACTTGCCGTATAAATTCCCTTCAGAAAGACCTTCATATGTATTATGTAAAAAAATAATGCCTCGATGAGAATTTGATATTTTATGTGGTTCAGTTTTATTGCCTAGAAGGTAAGCGATATTAAACAAGTACAATAAAAATGCAAACAAACGTTTTATAATGGTTTGCATAATCATTACTTTGCTCCATTAGCAGTAATAGGCACCAATTGTAGCTCTAAAGACGACATCATTTTCTGTCAAAAGGTCTTTTGAGCTAAAATCGTCACTATTGACGGATGGTCATGACAAACCAAAGAAGAAAGAAGAAGAGGCATATTTATTGGAATTTATGAGAATCTTGGTGATTATATTGTTTCCACACTAATCTGCACTATGATCATGACGTACGACATGCAAATGTTGACGTTATTTCGGCAAGAATCTGAAATTAGGTCTACAGCCACATTGTAAGATGGTGTTTACAGATTTGATATGCCATGGATCAGGAACATAAAGAAATAAACATACCTGTAGTAAGCACAACTGTCCGTCATCATCTATGACAAATAACACATCCGGAAAATTGGGTCACCATGATCATAACCCGTGACTGCTAAAAAAAACATCAATATAAAAAACCACTAATAAATCACAAGCTGTCCATGTAGTGTCAATGAGGAGGAATTCAGAAAACGTTTCTTAAATCAAAAAAGTTAATGAAATACCAGTTTGTGTTTCATTCGAACTGTCAGAGAAAATTAGCAAAGTTGTCCATTGATGTGATGTTAACGCCTCTTCTAGCTAAATATTTCGTTAAGTTCAAAACAGGAAATACATAAGGGAGATCACTCTTGTTTATTTTCCTACTTTCGTTTTACGCTTGACAGGTCAAAAGGTAGGATAGAAGTACTAGTGCATCAGTACAAGGATTTATAAGTGCGTATATACGTCCTTGATCAGTACTATTTAACAAGTCATGGGGAAAAAATTATTGGAAATCCAAATTTGGGAAAATACAGTTGTATTTTTTTCATATATCACAAGAAACAATTATACATGTGTACATGTAAATGTCTCTGATATCACAAGATGAAGAACATATGGAAATTCGTACAAATTATAATCCCTGGCCTGGTCCAAATAATACAAGAGAAGCTAATTATACAAATGCCCGAACAGAAATTTACTATGAATCGCAAGCATTGACAATTAATCAAGCAGGTAAATACATGTAAATGGGCAACTACGTTATACGCTAGCCAAGGGTATTTAGTCCGGTTAGAAAGAGAATCGGACTAATACCCTTGGCAAGTAGTTGGTAAATGGGGTTCAGTGCTCCACTTGAATTAAAATGCCTCTGGTAATGTGAAATAACGGGTAACACTGTACCCCAAATAAACGTAAACTGAAATATAAGCTTGCACAATAAGCAAACTAAGTGAGACGGACACTTTTAAAGAATGATACCTGTCTCATTTGTAATACTCGGGATAAACTGTTACGAAATCAACTGTAACTTTTTTTTAAGTACGCTGAAACGGAGAAAAAATATTTATATGCACATCGAGGAGATCACATTTATGCTGCTGAATGTAGAACTATACAAAAACAGATGCCGATTGATACCAATATTTAAGGATAAACTTGAACTAGCAACGTTACAAACGGCGACGTCATTTTTCCGATAAAGTATATTTTTAAGCCAATGAAAATGCTCGTAACAAGTAAAATTGAATTATGCATATATATTGGGTTCTACAAGTATGTACATTGTATTTTCATATTTGAAGGGCGTAGTCATTGGTTGAAACAGTGCAGATACAATAGTATATTCCCTGCCGAAGACTCTCCAAAGCAACTTGTCCCAGAGCAGTTCTAACAATCCAGAAAACCAGATCCAATTTCTTCTATTCAGCTTCTGATATATCAGGATTCCGTTTCTGTATTTCTGGACATTTTTAGTATTGTAGATGTATTCATAATGTAGTCTAATTGGTACTTAAGCATAACCATTTATAATTAAAGAAAAAATGTTCAATTCAATATGCAACATTGATGACTTCTTTTTTCAAAATAATCTATACAATATACATTTTACGACATTTTTCTACCATGCATTTACCCTTCTTTCTCACTCCCTTTGATAACTCACCATCATCCTCTGAAAAATTACCATGTTAAGAACGCTTTAAAATCATCAAAATACATCGTAAAAACTCATCTCAGCCATTCTAAATCGTAAAAAAAAAAATCCCGGGGAGAGACCCCCCGACCCCCCCCCCCCAAACACCAAAATATCGCGCCTTCGGCGCTCTCAAATTTATCAAAATGCTTCGTAAAACTTATCTCTAAGTCATATTTTTTCCCGCGGGGATATATATATCTAGATCTTTCTAAATATTAATAACTTTATATATATATATATAATATTTTTAATTTACACTTGTAAAACATGGTTATCATACTATATAGATATATGTGGTAATGTGGAAAAATTCTACGACTCTCCAATGTTGCAATACCACATGTTGCAAAGAGCAGTTGCATATAACTGATTACTTCATGTATAGTGATTTCAATACACTACAATTGGTAATGTACAAAAATAGAATGTCAAAATAACGCTAACGTATGATATGCTATAACATTTTGGCATATATATCTATACTGAAGTCAAGAAATGAATTAGCGGGGAATTATATATACACCCTGTAACATTCTTTGCAATATTGGGTTTCTTTGTTCTTTATGACTGCCTTTGAGTTGCGATACAGGTAAAAGATACTTCTCATAGATTTTGTGCATTTAAACGAATTAAATGGATGCACGGAAGTATGAGAGTTTGTAGTAGCTACTCGCCTTTTTTTAAATGCATTCACAGGCGCATGCATTTTTGTTTTAATAAAGATTTTATTATAGCTGTCTTATTAATATTATCTGAAGTTATATTATTACCAAGACATGCTGTCAGATAATTTTTTAGTCTACAGATGCTAGTGAGTTAATTAATTGCGTTCCGAAAAAATCCGCGGCACTACAAATCAAACTAGAACACTGACACATCAGAAAGGGCCCCGCTATGTGTCTGACGTGCTTAAGTGGAAAAGTAGTATTTTGACAACGAATTCTTCCGTGTTAGCTATATGTTGCTAATAAATAATTAATGTCAACATTAATTGGGAAACCGATGATGGTACATTATTATAATTCTTTGGAAAAAGTCTTCCAAGTATTTAACTTGAATCCTGATTCCAAGCTAACATTACATTAAGAGCATACAATTAACTCAAATAAATTTGACCTTGACCTTTGACTTAGTAACCTTGGCCCATGACCTTACCTTTGGACAGTCAACTCCTTGTTTAATTCTGAACAAACTTTGCATCATAATGTTATAAACAAAATGTTTATCAGTTAAGAGCAACAACATTGTGATTTTTTTAAATGTTAAAATCCAAGATGGCCGATTTTTTAATTTAATTTCAGCCTGAAAAATTACCAAGCAGATCTAGGATGGATGGGGAATCATCATGTAAATATGGGGAAAATACTCCACTCCCTTCCATCATTAATGTGCAAAAGAAAAAAACGGACAGACGGACGGACGGACAGACGGACAACCTGATTACTATAGGGCACCCGCATCTCGATGCGGGGCCCTAATTAGTGTTTAAATATACAGTACAAGAGTAACACACAATGAAGTAGCCAAGATGACATGAAACGTTTTATTTTTATTTTCCATGACAGCTCCATCCGAAGGCACAATGATCAGAGAATAAGTTAAGCATATAAATATGGTCTGTTGGTACTCTGGTGGCTCCATACTTATATAAACTGCATGTACACAAGGGGAAACCGGATTAGGGTAACTACCCATATCCAACATGGTAACGGTACAAAAATACGAGAAAATCGTACTGTCTGTTCACGGAATAGACGGGTATTTTTCTTGCATAACCGCCGAAGATCGTGTCTTCTAACAATATTTATATAAGCAAAATTTGAAGTGTAAGTCATATGCACAGAGATCCACAAGCGCCGGTTCCTCCCTGTGATATCTGTGTCCGGAGGTAGGCGTGTAGGCCTCTAAGGAACGATAACTCTAGGTAAAAAAAATAAAATCTTGATCTTTAAAACGTTTCCTTACATCGCAGGACAAATGCGTTTCGAAGACATTGATTGCAGTCGGTGAAGCAGCAGGCGACCGCGTAAGTTGAAAAACAGTGTGTAGCCAAACTCATTTTGGTAAGAATATTTGCAGACATATTGGTTTTAACCTTGTATATTAATTATTACACTTTTGTCAGAACTGAGACACCATGACGAATGGAATTTGTGATATTTTTATTTAAGGGTTAACTTGAATAGAATTTTTATGTTATAGGGTAGGCCTAACGCCCCATATTGAATATAATCTTAGAGGAATTGCTCCATATAACGTCATGTAACCCAGATTGGCACACATTTTTCTTATCTTTAAGCATCTATTTTTCAGATTGCAATAAAATTCCAATTTTTGTATCAATCTTACAAATAGAGCCTATCATCTGTCTGTTGGTTTATGTTTGGAATTCTTTCTGCACGTGTTTCCATAAATAGCATCCTTGGATACAGGTCTGGAACGCACCTGCTATCAACCAGGTGCGCGTACCCAGATTGGCACACCCAGGTAAAACAGTGAGCATAGAAAAATATCGGGATATTTCAAATATAATTTGACTTATATTGAAACTACAATACAAAAATCAACAATTAATGCCATTGAACACTTTTCTCTATATGTATTATTTGGATGATTGACGTCAAAATCAATGTAGTCATTACGCAGGTAAAATTTCATCTTTATGGTTATCACTTACCTTTCTTACATAATTTTTACGACAATATTTAGGCATATTTTGCCTTTGTAAGCTTTGTGTGTGTTTTACTGTTAAATAAACATATAAATGGCATAAGGGAAGTAACTCTTGGATGTATAAGTGCTACTCGAGCGCACCTTTGTTTCATTTCGCATGCGCACATTATCGCAGATGAAAAATTTCCATACTAGAAAATCAACATTTACTGAGGATAAAACAGCTCTGAACTATGAAACTACCAAGTAACTGACAACTAAATTGATTAAATTTGTGTTCTAGACATAGTTTATACCATTTCCACACTTTTTAGAGCAGACTATTGAGCGAAAAGTGGAAAACTAGAGTCATCGCACGGGGCAATATTTACCGTAACACTTGATTTCAGGTATTTTCTCAAGTTTATAGCTGAACAAAATCCCTCCTAGCTATGGTCATGTGGAAATATCACCATTAAAGAATTTCATGATGATCAGGGAATAATTATAGCAACAGCTAAAAGAAAATTTCCAAAGTGAATTAAAACGGAAGCAATATTATCGAAAAGTGTGCCATTTTGGGTAGCGTGCCAATTTGGGTAACATGACGTTAGGGATTGGATTTCGTTTTTATGTTAACCATGCTGGTATGGAGCAATTCCTCTAAGAATACATTCTATGGGGCGCGTTAGCGCCCCCATATTGAATATATTCTTAGAGGAATTGCTAACGCGCCCCATAGAATATATTCTTAGAGGAATTGCTCCATATAGGGATTGGATTTCGTTTTTATGTTAACCATGCTTGTATGGAGCAATTCCTCTAAGAATATATTCTATGGGGCGCGTTAGCGCCCCATATTGAATATATTCTTAGAGAAATTGCTCCATACAAGCATGGTTAACATAAAAACGAAATCCAATCCCTATATTTACACTCACACGACTTTTTATTTATATATTTATGCAATAAAATCGTCATTTGAAAGTGACGTAATTATTCAATAAAAGTCGGTCAAAAGTGGGAGGAGCTTACTCAATTGAACAGCGAATGATGACGCTGCACGTAAGGTAGAATTATTCATCAGCGACGACAAAAAAGTTCAATATTTTAGTGTAAAATAAACATAACAAACAAAGTAAATTTCAGAGATAATTTTATTTAATCAGATCAGAACTTTAAGTAGGTATTAAATTTTGCAAAAAGTTCATATATAGCGTAATAACATAAAGTATTTGTTCTCGGCCACATGTGTGATCTCGGTGACCGTTATTGTGCAGCGAGGCGAGGCTGACGCACGCTTACACAGTGGAGTTTTCCGAAGTTGTCAAAACACCAGTGTTCAAGTAGCTAAATTTGTTTGAGATTGTCGTCTGACTTGACGATATTACATCCTTCGGAGCCATGTGATTATATAATCTACGCTTATATCCATCGCCATCTAGGCTATAGATGGAACAACTTCACTTGTGTTCGATGGATACAATGTATTTGTGGTGACGCGTAACTGTCAACACGTGGATTACTAGCGGTGCATGTTTTATAATACACATGATTAAATTCTCAAAGAACAAAGACAAGAGGATATGTTTATAACGACTGACCTCTATCAGGAGGTCTCACGCCCGTCCACCCAAAAGACTAGATCGTATGACGAACACAGACACAGAGGTAATGTTTACATTTGACACCCATCATTTTTAACAAAATTGAAAGCACGTCGCCCCGGTCGGGATATTTTTCCGTTTCTTTATACAATTGTTAATTTAAAAATTGTTTGAATCATATATAAATATAAAACATGTATTTATTGTTTACATTTTTCCAAAATTCTATGAAAAACAACAATATACACGTAATGTTGCATCAAAATGTAAACAAAGCCAAAGTAGTCCTTTTACGTTGCATAGAACATTTTATTACGCAAGTTCAAAGTTCAATGTTACCATGCAGTTATGGTAAACAATGTCGGCTAGTATTAGCGTATAGTGACCAAGCATAGCAAGTGTAAATATACAAGCATGGTTAAACATAAAAACGAAATCCAATCCCTATATTTACACTCACAAGACTTTTCTTTTATATTTTATGCAATAAAATCGTCATTTGAAAGTGACGTAATTATTCAATAAAAGTCGGTCAAAAGTGGGAGGAGCTTACTCAATTGAACAGCGAATGATGACTCTTCACGTAGGATAGAATTATTCATCCGCGACGAAAAAAAAGTTCAATATTTTAATGTAAAATGAACATGACAAAAAGAGTAAATTTCAGTGATAATTTTTATTTAATCATATCAGAACTTTAAATAGGTATTCAATTTTGCTAAAAGTTAATATATAGCGTAATAACATAAAGTATTTGTACTCGGCCACATGTGTGAACTCGGTGAAGCGAGGCGAGGCTGACGCACGCTTACACACTGGAGTTTTCCGAAGTTGTCAAAACACCGATGTTCAAGTAGCTAAATTTGTTTGAGATTGTCGTCTGACTTGACGATATTACATCCTTCGGAGCCATGTGATTATATAATCTACGCTTAGATCCATCGCCATCTATAGATGAAACAACTTCACTTGTGTTCGATGGATACAATGTATTTGTGGTGACGTGTGACTGTCAACACGTGGATTACAAGCGGTGCATGTTTTATAATACACATGATTAATTTATCAAAGAACAAAGACAAGAGAATATGTTTATAAACTGACCTAGCTCTGTCAGTTGGTCTCACGCCCGTCAACCCAAAAGACTCGATCGTAGGACACAGACACAGACACAGACACAGAGGTAATGTAGATTTGACATCCATCATTTTAAACAAAAATGAAAGCGCTGCACGTCGCCCCGGTCGGGATATTTTTCCCGTTTCTTTATACAATTATTAATTTTAAAAAATGTTTGTATCATATATAAATATAAAACATATATGTATTGTTTACATTTTCCCCAAATTCTATGAAAAACAGCAATATACACGTAATGTTACGAAAAAATGTAAACAAAGCCATGTGTTTCTTTTAAAAAAAGTAGCCCCTTTACGTTGCATTGAATATTTTCATACGCAAGTTCAAAGTTCAATGTTACCATGCAGTTATGGTAAACAAAATCGGCTAGTACTTACGTATAGTGATCAAGCCTAGCAAGTGTAAATATACAAGTAGATGGTTAACTATTGTGCAGCGAGGCGAATTCGAAGCTGACACACACTTACACACTGGAGTTTGCCGAAGTTGTCAAAACACCAGTGTTCAAGTAGCTCAATGAGTTTGAGATTATCGTCTGACTTGACGATAGTACATCCTTGGGAGCCATGTGATTATATAATCTACGCTTAGATCAATCGCCATTGATAGATGGAACAACTTCACTTGTGTTCGATGGATAACTGTTACATTGTATTTGTGGTGACACGTTACTGTTAACACGTAGATTACTAGCGGTGCATGTTTTATAATACAAACGATTAAATTCTCAAAGAACAAAGACAAGAGGAAATCTTTATAACTGACCTCTGACTGTCAGAGGATCTCACGCCCGTCCACCCCTAAGACTCGATCGTAGGACTACCACGGACACAAAGGTAAAGTTTACATTTGACATCCATCATTTTTACAAAAATGAAAGCAATGCACGTCGCCCCGGTCGGGATATTTTTTCCCGTTTCTTTATACAATTGTTACTAAAGTTATATGTGCCATATTTTTCATAATCACGAATCAAGAAGAGCTTTTGATATGTTATTAAACTCCAAAAGTAACCAGTATTTTGAGAATTACAATACTTTCAATGTATATGTTTTAATTTTACAAGTACAAAAGAGAGCTGAAAATAATTTTTGGCAGTACTGCCAAAAATCATTATATTAACATCTTCAGTGTAGTGAAATGAGTGCATACGGTTAGACCATGAACCATATTGTTATCCACAATTTCATTGCACATTTTTACAGTTTTATTAGTAATTGTAAAGTGATTTCTGAAGGTACGTTTCCCCCTAAACGTGTATAAGGCATAAAAACAAGAATTTCACAGTGCATAACCTATGTGTTCCAACTAACGTTTGTAAGGCATTATATAGGTTTGTCTGTACATTTGAATGATTTTCACAGCTTTATTAATTAAAACTTATGGTTTTTAGATAGACATGTGAAGAAAAAATAGCATGTCCAAATTTTCGGTCCCTTACGGCACATTTAACAAAAAAAAATGTTGCTATCATATATAGATTTAAAAACATATGTATTGTTTACATTTTCCCCAAATTCTATGAAGAACAACAATATACACGTCGTAATGTTGCGTCAAAATGTAAACAAAGCCATGTGTTGCTTTTAAAAAAAAGTAGCACCTTTCCGTTGCATAGAACATTTTAATACGCAAGTTCAAAGTTCAATGTTACCATGCAGTTATGGTCAACAAAATCCGCTAGTACTTGCGTATAGTGAACAAGCCTAGCAAGTGTAAATATATGGAGATATTACACAAAATTCTGAGTGTACTCTAAATAAACCGAAGCGGTTTATAATGAGAGTACACTTAGATTTTTGTGTTATATCTCCCATAACATCTCAGCCAATCAGAGGCAACGTTACAAATGGTGACGCCATTTTTTCCTTTATGGAATGATAAAGTAAATTTTTAAGCCAATGAAAATGCTTGTAACATGCAAAATTGAATTATATAATCTTAATATTTGAATCTTCGCTTAAGTAATGGTAGAAAAACATTAGGCCTAAATAAACTAATTACAGCAGTAAGTGATAAAATATGTCATTGCATTAACCTTGATATTTAACATAATTGCATTTGCCAAGGTATACTATGCTATATGCGACCAAAGAAAAAGACCATGACATTTTATTAAGATTTTGACCTGGTAGACTCTAGATCCATCGTAAAATATTGTCATTCTATTGGTTTCCCGTTTGATCTATGCTAAACCAGATGGGCAATATCAGGCTACTCCAATCTGGTCAAGCGTATGAATAGTTAACGTTTCCGCCGCCTCACTGACAACCTGTTTACCTACAACTTTATTTAAAAAGTGGTTTTAAAGTTGCGCGGTCTATGGAATTTAATAGTATTATCGTGTTGACAAAATAGCATGTATTAAAAAATATCATCGTATAATTTTCATTTGTTCGCTTGTTTCAAACCGTTTTATGCTGAACTATATTCAGAATCTGATGCTATGGTTGTTCCGTTTATTGAACTTGGTGACGTCAACACCAGCTCAAGCGGGAAATTCGAAGGATTTAGTACATCACATGATATTTACTAAGAATGCAATTGGATAACAGCCATGGTCTATTTTGCGACAGTTCCCTGTCCTTCTTGACTACGGGAGACTATACCTGACTACGGGAACTATACCAAAGTATAGTCCCCCGGGAATGAACATGCGACCAAATATATGACGTCATAATGAATGTCATGTGACGTACTAAATCTATTATGGCCCTTTCCCTCGGGAACAGTTCTCCTATAGTGTTGTCTGGCGAGGTATAGTCCCCTCGTCTTCGACTCGGGGACTATACCTCGCCAGACAACACTATAGGAGAACAGTTCCCGAGGGAAAGGGCCATAATAGAATAATAGTGTCTGAAAGATAAATATTCATGCCTAATGGGCGCCATTCTATTTACATCCTTCCTGATGGGCTTCATATCATCTGCATGTCCAATCTGGTAACAGGTTTTTTTCTTAATAATACGTCACGTGATATTAACTCATTTGAAGAGTGTTCTTGTTAGGCCAAAAAAAATTATATGCATGTTTCAGGTTACATGACTGAAAAATATAGGGTAGGTCGGTCAGGATTTTTTTTTTTATTTTTTTTATATTTTTTTAGGAGGGGTGGGGGAGGAGTTGAGTGGCTTTATTACTACATTACAAAGTAATTTAATAATACATGTAATTTGTCATTCAGGCTTTAGGCTAGCTAGAAGTCTTTTATTTCTCATTACCGTATTTGAAATTGAACTTTATCTGGATAAACTTAAAGCATGCGTAAAAATCTAAGTTGACAACTTCACACACAACATTTTTGTTTTGAAAAAAGTGTGATCAAATAGCTAGGGTCGGAATTAAAAATTACGGTAGGTAGGGGTACCTGAAACATACATATTTTTTAGGCCTTATAGATACGACCATTAAATTAATGGATAGATTTCTTGAAATGTGAACTACAGTACCTAGTCCACTAAACCTGCCTCTATTAGATCTGTTAGGTTTTTTTCTAATGTTTTTTGTCTAATATTTTGGACAAAAAATAATAATGATATTAAAGGCCTAATAATATCTAGGCAGGTTTAGCGGACTGCTAAGAGTATTCGTAAATATTATCTTTTTTAACAGTACATATCTATATATAATAATATTCTATGTAGTTTTACTGTTTTTTCTTTGAATTTTCCTGATCATTATCATTTATTGACATGTATTTTAGCCAAATTTAGTGTACTTTTTTTGTTTCATACAGGTTGGCCAGCCATTATTTGATCTTATGTAGGCCTATGATGAACAACGTTAATATGGAAAGTGGAAGAACGTCATTTAAATCACATGGGAGAATATTTATCAATGATTAGAAGAAATGTTGTAAGTTTTGGGATATTTGTATATACTGTATATATAATAATAATTGTATCAGTAAGAATTCAAAAAATGAGTATATAACTGTGTCACATGATTCAGATCCGTATATAACTGTGTCACATAATTCAGATCCGCCAAAAGTTAATTGTACATAGACAATCTTAAATTTGTTCAAAAGATCTTCCTGGAAAGTGTAAATATGTCAATTTTAACAAACTTTTACATTTTGAAAATTAATATCATGCTGTTAATTCACCTTACAAAATATTCTTATTTTTGAAAAACAAACAAACTGAATACTTGCTATTATAGCATATTTTTAGCCATGCAGTATTGTCATTATGACAGTATATAGCTTGAAGAACACACAACATTGACTGTTGATTTTATAATACCCGAAAGTAGGTTGAAAATTGAAATGTAATGACTCAGGAGTGAATATATGATACTATTATTAGTAAGTAATTAATAGAAAAAAAGATAAAAATACGAAGATTATCTAGCAAAATTTAGCATTGAGAACTTGATTGTGTCACGCAACTACATTCTTTCATAATTAATTATAACAGGTTGATTAAGTAATGGCAGACGAAAGCAAGGCCAGTTAAACGATTGTAACATCATGATCAACTTGTCGTAATTAATCGTATTTATAATTAAATTCAGTTCAAAAATAAAGACAAGAGGAAAAGGATGCAACACTATGGCTTATCTTCAATAATACTATTTCCCCATATAGCTATTTAAATGCTCGTCCCACATGAAGGTTAATTATACAGTGTAATATTACCCTGGTACAAAAGGGTATCTGTGATCATACCATAGAAAAGCATGGTTTAAAATGTAGACCCTTCAGTTATAACAGTGAGTCTTTGAAAGGTCACTCCGTTGGCAAGTGTTCTGAAGGAATATTCATACAATGTATTAAAAACGGTTCAAAATACTATGATACTGTATGTATTTACATGAAAACCCAAACTCAGTATCAGAGTTGTCAGAAATATATGACTTTAAATATAAATGAATCCTAACCTTGTTTTACACCATGCCCTGCATGGAATGTTTATCTTAAAGTACAAAACACAGGTAGGACACACCTGTAGGTAAGTGTGCAATGCCTTGACTTATTTTAGAGTTGATTCCCCTTATATATAAATGTAGGTTTTTATTCAGGGGGAGACAACTCTAGCGACACTCGTGCTAATTTATAGATTGTACCATACCTTGTAAACATATCATGGTATGGTATTTCTAAACAGTTTCTTTAGGTTAAACAATTATCACTGCTTGTATTATGTATATGGAATTCATGTTATTCGTGTGTGTTAATAATAGATAAATCATTGAGCATCATCCATAACCTTCTTGTATATCAATTTTAAGGTCATCTGACCCGAAAGTTCATGATGACCTATAGTCGTGCGTCGTGCGTAAACTATTCATTCAAATAAATTGTACTCAATAATAGAAAATCCCAGGTTACTGATATTTGACATATAAAGTGCTGTGATAAATGGGTACTAAATGTATTCGATTGAATGACCTTGAACTTCATTCAAGGTCACAGGCGCCAATAAGGTAAAAACCTTTAAACAATGTCTTGTGAATACATAAGAGGCCGGATTTTGAGCCTGTTTAGAAGTAAGGGCTAGCAAGAAGGTATGGTCACTTACATGCTGGGATGCATAACTGTGTCAGTTTTGTTTAAATGACCGTGACTTTCATTCAAAGTTACATTGGATGAATACATGTAGGCTAAATCCTTTAAACAAATTTTAAATACGTAGGACACCTAGAGACATGAGTTTGTAGTCTGCTGTGATGAAGGACTACCAATTTTGTTCAAATGAATGACCTTGACATTTATTCAAAGGTCGCAGGCGTCATATAGGATAGTTTCGTTAAACAGCTTCTTATGAATAAACAAAAGGCCTGGTGAGCTAACATTGGACCTGTAGCATGCTAGGTTTAAGGACTACCAAATTTGTTCAAATGAATGACATTCACCTTATTTCAAGGGGACAGTGGTCAAATAGACTTCCTGTGAATAAATAAGAGGCCCGGGAACCTGATATTGGGCCTGTAGCATGCTGGCATCAGCTACCAGGTTTGTTCAAATGAATAAACTTGAACTTATTGCAATGTCACGGTGGTCAAATAGGTTAAAACCTTTAAACAACTTCTTTTGAATAAGTAAGACGGCCTAGAGACGTATATTAAGCCACAAACAGGAAGTAGTTACACCTCCAGACCGAATGGGAATTTTCCCAATGCGTTTTATTATCTCACTTAATGGGATGGGGACTCAAAATTGTACAAACGGTAGGGCTGACAATCAGGGGCTTATAGGCACGGTCAAAAGGGGTCACTCTGGCGATTTCGATATCTGACTTCTTCTTCTCTGAAACTAAGCATTAGATAAAAATAATATTACATTTGTAACATGCGTCCTTCCGAGGTAAAATTGTACAAATGGTGGGACTGACTTCCCGGGCGCCTGAGGGGTTGGACGAAAATGGGTTAATTTGGCTATTCCCATATATAAAGGACTTCTTCTCTGAAACTAAACATGGAATAGTACTCATATTGCATTGTCAGTTACAATTTTTCATCTTTATGTTTAATTTTTTTCATTTGAATTTTTATTTGCTTTTTCCACTTATATACACAGCGTCAAAAAATAAGCACCACCCAATTTTTAAGATGCAGGCGAACTTGAAAGTTACGAATAAACAAACAACTTGTTATGTATGCATTTTTCTGTTGAATTTTACGATGTAATTGTGAAAAAAAAAGTTAATTTCATTCCAATAATTGATAAAAGTAACAGATAACATCTCTTATATAGTTGCATTTTTTTGTCAATATCTGGTGTATCCTCCATGAATAGGAAGTATTTCTGTAATACGTCTTCGCATGCTTCATATCAGACGACATAATTATCTGAATCTGGATTCTTCCCCATTCCTCATGCAGAGAGAAAGAAGACTTTGAACCGGAGGACACTTATTTCTGCTGATTAGGCGTCCTAGTAAATGATCCCACAATTCTTTATGTGATTGAGATCGGGACTCTTCGCAGGCTAAAGAAGAGTGTATATGGTATTGTTTTTGGGGAAGTCGATCACACCACGTGATCAATGGGGCACAGCATTGTCGTTCATAAATATTGGATGGGATGTTAATGGATGGTTGGGATCTAATACTCTTTCTAAGATGGTATTCTGGTATTGTAGACCATTTAATACCCCTTGGACCATAAGGAAAGTTACAGTCATAAGAAACACAACCCAGACCATTACGTACGGAGCCACCACTAAATCCAACTATTGGTAGGATAATTCTTTGGTTGTATGCAGTTCTTCGTTCGATCCACACACAGTATGAAATGCGACTCTGTTGTCATATAAAAGACTTTCCAGATCATACACATCAGACACATCACACAACCAAGCAAAAAATTGGTGCAGATGATGCATATATTGTGCTGAACACACGTGCACAGCGTCACTCCTGTGTAGACGGGTACAATAGTGCTTTCGATACGCACACAGATGATAACCTTATAGATAAACCGTCCTACAAATGTACATCAGCTTTTGAAAGTCATTTGCCAGATTATTACTAAAATAATTTACCGATGCTGAACTTTTGACGCTGTGCATTTTTTAGTACACAGATTACCAGACATCACTTTCTCACTTGGAAGTTCTTTTTCATCTTAGGTTTGTAGAAAAATTATAGAAATTATTTTGTATTTAAATAGATTGATAACTCCATTATATTTTTAGCTCACCTGGCCCGAAGGGCCGGTGAGCTTATGTCATGGCGCGGCGATCTTTATTGATTGTAACCAAATTTGGCCAAAAACATCCTTGGGGAAAGGGGAACAAAACTTGTATAAATTTTGTCTCTGACCCCCCGTGAGCAGGAGGGATGGGACCCAATAGAAGAAATAGAGGTAAACCCTATAAATTGCTACTTGTCATAGAGTTCTGCATGGATTGTGTCCAAATTTGGCCACAAACATCCTTTGGGGGAAGGGGAACAGGACTTGTATAAATTTTGGCTCTGACTCCTGGGGCAGGAGGGGTGGGGCCCAATAGGGGAATTAGAGGTTAATATTCAAATTCCTTCAGAAAAGAAACAATGAACCTGTATTCAGAACATTACCTGGCATTACAAACCAGGTGAGCGATATAGGCCCTCTGGGCCTCTTGTTTATTATCCTAATGTTTTGTTGAATGTGTTCCGTCATATAATATATTATATGTTTAAGGAAATAAAAAAAATAAGTCTGACATGGGGGTATGGACCGTCTCACTGAGTTTTAAATGCATTACACAGCCAAGCTTGATGTTGATATATATATATCATTATCGTGTTAACAAAGACGTAATCCGTGATCACCTACACGCATGCTTCTTAATTTGGGTCAAATTCGTACGAGGGTCAAAATATAGTTCCACGTGTTTAGCGTCTTACAGTCTACGAGACCCCGATCAGTGAATAACATTCAGATGTTTTTGAGTTATTGAGTTGGATGGTATTGTTTAAAGTAAAGATAAACGAATTATAGCGATATACAGGATGCAACAGAGTGTCTGTAAATCACCTCCAACTTCACGAATTCATTGTAAATGTCAATTAAAAATAGGACAAGGACAAACTATTTCTATTTTTAATTCTTTGCTAAAGCGTTATACCTCTGATTGGTTAATACATCTCTATTTTTATACATTGTGTAAACCTACATAGTTAAATCACGTTAACTGTATTGACGCATGTATGTATGAGTATATTAATTCATTTCATGGCTTGAGTGAATATACCTGGGATAGACTCGACAACTATACAGACATTGTGTATAAACTCAGAATAACTAACCCTCACGTATCCTTTCTCGAAATGCTGAGATGTCGGTGGAAAACTATATGACTCTTTGACATTTGGATATCAACGATAGGTACAATGTAATCATAAACTGTAGTAAAACCCCAGGGTTGCTGAGGGTTTTACATTTTGTGACCCCGAGGGTTAGAATATCCCGATCATTCAAATCTACATATCAAAGTGTATTTTTCTCTTATACCTCGACACACAATTGTCTAACTAAAATACCCCTTCATTTCGAAGTTTGCAGCCCGGAATGTATGTCAATTTTCTAATACTATATACATGAAAGTTATGTTGTTGGCCTCATTTACAGTATAACCTTGTTACCACATTATTACCACAAGGTTGTATTGTATGGGTTTGGTTTTATTAGTTTAACGTCCTATTAACAGCAAGGGTCATGTAAGGACATGCCAGGGTTGTTGGTTGAGGGAAAACGGGGTATCCGGAGAAAGACCATCGCCGATAGGCGGTCAGTACCCGATAACAGCCCCACATGGGATTCGAACTCGCTACCCAGAGGTGGAGGTCATGGGGTAATATGCCGAGACGTCTTAACCACTCGGCCAGCACGGTCCAAAAATGGGTAGCCATGTATATATAATATAGCCTCGTCAGTCATTATACTACATCCGTATGAATCTCAACAAAAGCCCATATTTGAAATATATGGATGGAGTGACAACAATGGCTATAGAAAAGCTGACATAGGTATTGAAAAGGCATGGCTGGTGTGTCTAGAGAATAATGTTTCAATGGATGAATTAGTTTCTTCAAAGCGAACAACGGTATTGAAACATGTAATGTAATTGAAAAGTACCCCCAAACATTTATAACCCATTATTACCATGTTAACATCAACATTCCTGTACTGTAGCTTTAATCAACTCTGTGTCTGTTGTGGCTAAGATAGAACCAACAACGTGATTAATCTTAATTCTAGCGGAAGATACTAGCCCTTTGAGCAAAATAACAAACGCATTGGCTTGGGTGAAATTTAGACCATAGTTTATTGCGCATTACATAATCATAAAATATAATAGTATAAAAATACTGTTATTTTTATAGAATAAACTTAAACTATGATCCTCCAACTATACTAATAACTATATCTACAACAATTATCTAATGAAACTGATCTAAGCTAAAAGGGGATAATTGTGGGGTGGGTGGGAAAATATAAGACATTAAGGCATTTGCCTGCTGCCGCCAAGCTTGCAAATTTAGAAGTGCTGATGTTTGGGCAGACAGGGCATAGTTCTATTATTTTCATGATTTCCCATTGGCCAGTTGTTTATAATGATGAAGTGCTGATTAACTAATGTAATGCTTTTAATCTCATTTGTCAGTCAGAGTATTTATCACTCTGAAACTGACCTTATGTAATCGGAAACACATGTTACCGATGAGAGAGGATTAACTATGGTAGCTAGATCCGTTATATAAAGTATTTCCTTCCCGTACAAAATAAATAAATAAGGCGAGGTATTATGTTGCCCTTGGGTCATAATTGACACAACAAGGTCTTAAAGGAAGAGCCAGGAAACTGTTTAAAGCTGTGATAATTTTACATACATAAAATTGCCTAGTATCATTGTGTGAAAGTGACAATTCAGTCTAAGAGAACATTAAAATCCTTTGTACATATATCGGAAAATACCCAGTTCTAATGGAAATTAGATCAGTCGGTTTTACTGTGATATGCCAGAAAAGCCCATGAAATGTTCAAACTCGCTCGCTGGCCGCCATTACACATTGTGGTCGAACATCTTGTATGCTAACCCTGTCCCTTGCTCTGAGAGTAATGCTACATTCGTTTAAAACTGCTCAAATCTCTCTGACAGTAGTGTGTTTACCTTATTAGGTGAAATGTCTTGACTTAAAAATTCATTTTATCACCTCCACAGTGGTTATGCAGTTCATTTGTTTAACGTGCATGACTTTGGCTCGGATATGGGTACAACGTACATATTGTACCTGCTTAATCGTATTGATCAATGATTTGTAATTACAACAGTATCAATTAAAATACTAAACAATGACGTGGAATTTTTCAATATTTTATGTTATATGCTTCATAAAAATATAGAACAATACATTTATGCCATATTTTGCTTCTTGGTTATGTAAAAGAATTATCCTGAGTGAATTGTCCCTTTAATAACATATCAAATATCTATAATACAAATTGGATTCAATGATAACATTATATCATCTGTTCTAACGAAAACGTCTTGGTAAAACCCCTTATACATCATTTCGTCCTATTGTATCAAGTCAAACACACAGGGTCTAGATTAGATAGAGGTTAAAGTAACCAAGTTGAAATAATTGTTTCCAGAATAGCAATTATAATGATAATTATGTATCTATAATTGATATCATAGGACAGTTTGAGATGATGGTGTAGAAGAAATACAAAATGATGTTTTGTAACAGTAAAAGAACGGAAAAAGTGATAAGAATATCAACTCTTGATTTAATTCTAAAACTTCTTCGAATTATTGTATTTCAAATGATTATCCATGCATGTACCGAATTCAATATTGTGAATCAAACACTTACCGTAAAAATAATTTGGGCATGACCAAATTTTGGCTTTTAGCCAAAATTTAACACACCAAAATTAGACTACATATTAATTGGTTCATATAAATAAATACCTATTACTTAATATGTGAACATGTACTCTCAGGTAAATTACTTAGTCTCGTTATGTAAACATACCCGTACGTATATTCTGTGACTCAGAATAACACCGTAACCTGTGCAAGATTTTTTTCTTTATGAAAACATGTAAACAGGTATGTGATTATTAAACCACTTGTATTATTAAACCACTTGTATTGAAGATGAATAATTTAAAGGGTTCTCTTTGTATCTCTATGACTTCAAATTAAATCACGTTGGTGTTCCATTGTTGAAGATCTATGCGTATAAACAAAAGGGCCGCTGCGTTATGGATAATAAGTATATAGAACACAAAGAAACGCCCAATTTAAACGCACCACACTTTAACCACCCGAAAGCAGTTTCTTTAAAAAGAAGACACACAGCACATACTTTTTTCCAACAAAACAATCGTAGCGATACACATATAGTGTAACGCGCTACAGGTTGTCAGATAATAATACATATACTGACGTCAGAAATTACAGGTAGGACAAGGACGAGTTATTGTTAATTCATTGCTTAAGCAAATGTACCTGTGATTGGCTGATATTGAACCCGACCAGATCAATAATCACAATAACAGATGTTGAAACGCGTATAGTCAATATGTTATCTCTCCAATTATGCGGTATAATCTCATGTAAACTACTGTCTTGTATCCTATATGAAAATCCTTAATTATGAGAGAAGGATTATAAATAGGGACATGTGTTTAAAAGAAAATGTTTGAGTTCCTTGTTTTTAATTCAATGGACAAACACTACATTAAATGACAGTGAATTAAATCGAACCTTTCTGAATAAACCGTTTATGTTCGAGTTCCTTACATCAATCCTCCAAATCGATAGGTAATTTTATCACTGTACCAATTCAGAGTTTGATAGTGATTATCAAGTAACAAGTAACATTACTGTACCACTTCAGAGTTTGATAGTGATTATCAAGTAACAGGTAACATTACTGTACCACTTCAGAGTTTGATAGTGATTATCAAGTAACAGTAACATTACTGTACCACTTCAGAGTTTGATATGATTATCAAGTAAAGTAACATTACTGTACCACTTCAGAGTTTGATAGTGATTATCAAGTAACAAGTAACATTACTGTACCACTTCAGAGTTTGATAGTGATTATCAAGTAACAGGTAACATTACTGTACCACTTCAGAGTTTGATAGTGATTATCAAGTAACAGGTAACATTACTGTACCACTTCAGAGTTTGATAGTGATTATCAAGTAACAGGTAACATTACTGTACCACTTCAGAGTTTGATAGTGTTTGATAGTGATTATCACTTCAGAGTTTGATAGATAACATTACTGTACCACTTCAGAGTTTGATAGTGATTATCAAGTAACAGGTAACATTACTGTACCACTTCAGAGTTTGATAGTGATTATCAAGTAACAGGTAACATTACTGTACCACTTCAGAGTTTGATAGATAACATTACTGTACCACTTCAGAGTTTGATAGTGATTATCAAGTAACAGGTAACATTACTGTACCACTTCAGAGTTTGATAGTGATTATCAAGTAACAGGTAACATTACTGTACCACTTCAGAGTTTGATAGTGATTATCAAGTAAACGTGTCGTCAAGGTAAGATAAGTCTGTATATGTCATACAGTATAGTTTTCCATCCCCGCGCCGTATGTTAACTACGAGTTATTTTTAGCGCTTTGCTAAAGTAAATGATTATGATTGGCCGAAATTGTTCCAAATTGTTCCTATTTATATTCAGAACGCAAGACGATATCGCAGTGAAGTACGAGTAGAAAATCGTTCTATTTTAACCGACATGAATATTAACCCACTATATTTTTTTTTTAAAGTATGTTACTCGTTCAATGCGAGATCTGACAGAGCATAGCTTGTTGAGGCGTTATTACATAATGTAAAATAGAAAACCGGTAGGATATGTTTAAGTTTCAAATGAAGTTGAAGTAACACTTATCAAGGGGAAGATTTTAAACTATGTGATGGGAGTTGGTTGCTACATAAACATCTTCAAAATAATAATGTATAAAAGTATGTCTGCACTTATGATACTCTTCTGATTTGATACTGTCCATATTTTGCACTTAAATTATAGTGTAGATTATATTTTTCATACTTTTTTTTAACATCTAGCTGCCATTTGGTTAATATTGCAGTTACAAACAAGGCGTAACTTAAGTGAAGGAAAATATAACATAATGTCACTTGTAATTGTAATTAGGATTCTTCCAAGAAAATAAAAAATGTACATATCAGATTAACAGCACAGACGTCTCCTTTATTTCCTGTGTATAACGAAAGGAAATATAAGATGGTTACTACAGTGTCACATATTTCTTTCACTAGTTCTTAATGATAATCACTTTCGTTGTGCGTGTTTTCTCGCCAGAGTGTCGTCCTCGACCTCGATGACATGATGCGACATTACGTTACCCGGTTACCATCGTGGTTCTAACTTGCCAACCGTCCATGATCAGAGTTAACATCAGAAACATCGGATTCAGGGATGTGGGAGCTCTTCCTGTTTCCAACCTAGTTTCACCTAGATTTACATATCGTATATGACGTTCCAGACTTCCCCGGCATGATGGAAAAGACACCAGATCCACACTCTGCGGAGGGTTGAGTTGGTTCTCCTTAATTCGTATGAAGCACAATTCCTCATTCTTTTTAACCTCAGTGACCATAGGTAGCACAGGTGGATTCTTTGAGGCCATAAATGAGGTCTGCAGTGAAGTTTAACTCCCTGCCAAGTCTGGAAAGCACTGTAGAGAACTTTTTACTTGGGAGTCTTCAATGGTCTCTTTACGCATACTCCAGATGTGACACAACCAGCACCTTCAAGGGAGTGGGAAAAGTCAGACCAATGAAAAACATTTAACATTTATGGCCTCATTAATGACCTCCAATACATCACCTGTGCCATTTATGGTTGCACGAGGGTTAACAAGATTGATGAATAGTACTTCATACGAATTATGGAGCTATGTGCTAAGGAGAACCAATTCCACCATTGTAAGAATGTGAATCTGGTGTAATTTCCATTATGCCGGAGAAGTCTGAAACAGCATGTACGTAGGATATGTTAGAATCTGAAAGAGATTCCACATCCCTGAACTTGTTGTTGGGTCATAAAAGATGACAGGCTAGAACAACACTGGTAATGTAGTGTCACACCAGCCCATCTACATCGAAGACGACGCTCTGACTTTCGACGAATTGGATACTGATATCTCGATTACCCTGATTCGGACTGCATGTACCAGCTACCAGATATGCCGAGTCTCTTCAGTGGATAGTGCAGTGAGACGAGAAAACACGCACATTGATAATGGTTATCATTGAGAACCAGTGAAAGACATATGTGACATTGTAGTAACCATCTGACATTTTGCTTATGCTATGCATAGGAAATAAACAATGAATTTGCTCATTTTCAAAGAAACAAACGTTTTGGAAACTGTTAATGATATTAACGGAAACACAGGCTTAGCTTAGGTTACATTTGTTACGCTATCAGTAGGTGTTGTGCTGAAATAATTATTTTTGAGAGGATGCTAATCTACAAAATTGAGGGTATAACAATAATTCTTTTTTGCATTTCTATATATTTTTGTTGTTGTTGATTTTACTGATTGATTGGAGTTTAAATAACTGATTACGAGTAATAATTTGTTGTTGGGAAACATTTTTACTGTGTCAAGCCAAGTATGAAAAATTTTGCTGAAAAATCACCATTTTTGAGCTTAAAATCGTATTTTTTTCATTTAATGCGTACAAATCACTACATATATTGGATTATTTGGACCTGATATGTATTTCTCGTTCTATTATGGTCATTTTGGTACCTCATTTGTCTACTTTAGTTGAAAAATATCAGTGTTATGACTATTCTTCATTTTTTAGTGAAATTCGAGATGGTGGCCATCTTAATGACGTCATAACCGGAACTTTTACAATGTTAACATTTGTTTTTGTTGTTGTTGTTGCTTAAACCGATTGATAAGTGGTCAAAAAACTTATTAGAAATAATAGTTTGCTGTTGGGAAACATTTTTGCTGCGTCAAGCCAAATATGAAAATTTTGCTGAAAAATCACCATTTTTCAGCTTAAAATCAGATTTTTTCATTTCCTGCGTATAAAACACTACATATATTGGATTTTTTGTCCTGATATGTATTTATTGTTCTATTGTGGTGATTTTGATACTTCATTTGTCTACTTCGGTTGAAAAATGTTAATGTTATGACTATTTTTCAATTTTTAGTGACATTCGAGTTGGCGGCCATCTTGATGACGTCATAACCGGAAGTTCATCCCAACTTATGCAATGTTAACATTTTGATGTGTGATCAGTGGGTCATAAGGGTTCAGAAAAGTATTGGTTCGGAGGTTTGGGGGGGGGGGTGCATGTGGGACCCTCCTAGCCCATGTCCTAAAAATAATAATGTATAAACATATGTCTGCACTTATGATACTCTTCTGAATTGATACTGTCCATATTTTGCACTTAAATTATATTATATATTATATTTTCAAACTTTTTTTTACATCTAGCTGCCATTTGGTTAATATTGCGATTACACACAAGGCGTAACTTAAGTGAAGGAAAATAAAACAAAATGTCACTTAAATAATTGTATTTAGGATTCTTCCAAGAAAATAAAATAATGTACATACATTTTATAAGATTAACAGCATAGACTATTTGATACCTCACTAATAAGAAAGAAGGAGATATGTTATTGGTAGTGAAACAAAATAGTTTGAGCTCGTCAGTACTGATTAGAGCAGACTTCTGTATTACATTGTATGTCAACACATACCGTAAAAATAATTTGGGCATAAAAGCCAAAATTTAACACACCAAAACTTGACTACATATTAATTGGTTTCATATACATAAATATCTATCACTTATTGTGTGAACGTTAACATGTACACTCAGGTAAATTTCGTTATGTAAACATACACGTAAGTATATTCTGTTATCCAGAATAACACCGTAATCTGTACAAGATTTTCTTTTCTTTATGAAAACATGACTTCAAATTAAATCACGTTGGTGTTCCATTGTTGAAGATCTATGCGTATGAACAAAAGGGCCGCTGCGTTATGGATGATAAGTATATAGAACACAAAGAAACGCCCAATTTAAACGCACCACACTTTAACCACCCGAAAGCAGTTTCTTTAAAAAGAAGACACACAGCACATACTTTTTTCCAACAAAACAATCGTAGCGATACACATATAGTGTAACGCGCTACAGGTTGTCAGATAATAATACATATACTGACGTCAGAAATTACAGGTAGGACAAGGACGAGTTATTGTTAATTCATTGCTTAAGGGATGTGCCTGTTATTGGCTGATATTGAACCCGACCAGATCAATAATCTCAATAACAGATGTTGAAACGTGTATAGTCAATATGTTATCTCTCCAATCATGCGGTATAATCTCATATAAACTACTGTCTTGTATCCTATATGAAAATTCTTCATTATGAGAGAAGGATTATAAATAGAGACATGTGTTTAAAAGAAAATGTTTGAGTTCCTTGTTTATAATTCAATGGACAAAACACTACCTTAACTGACAGTGAATTAAATCGAACCTTTGTGAATAAAACGTTTATAAATGTTCGAGCTCCTTACATCAATCCTTCTCCAAATCGACCGTGTTAAGATCCAAAGTAAAGGTATCGGTAGGTAATTTTAATACTGTACCACATCAGAGTTTGATAGTGATTATCAAGTAACAGGTAACATTACTGTACCACTTCAGAGTTTGATAGTGATTATCAAGTAACAGGTAACATTACTGTACCACTTCAGAGTTTGATAGTGATTATCAAGTAAAAGTGTCGTTAGATAAGATTACTGTACAACTTCAGAGTTTGATAGTGATTATCAAGTAAAGGTGTAACAACATTACTGTACCACTTCAGAGTTTGATAGTGATTATCAAGTAACAAGTAACATTACTGTACCACTTCAGAGTTTGATAGTGATTATCAAGTAACAGGTAACATTACTGTACCACTTCAGAGTTTGATAGTGATTATCAAGTAACAGGTAACATTACTGTACCACTTCAGAGTTTGATAGTGATTATCGAGTAAAAGTAACAGGTAACATTACTGTACCACTTCAGAGTTTGATAGTGATTATCAAGTAACAGGTAACATTACTGTACCACTTCAGAGTTTGATAGTGATTATCAAGTAACAGGTAACATTACTGTACCACTTCAGAGTTTGATAGTGATTATCAAGTAACAGGTAACATTACTGTACCACTTCAGAGTTTGATAGTGATTATCAAGTAAAGGTGTCGTTAGATAAGATTACTGTACAACTTCATAGTTTGATAGTGATTAACGAGTAAAGGTATTGTCAGGTAAGATAAGTCTGTATATGTCATATACAATATAGGTTTCAATCCCCGCGCCGTATATTTAACTGCGAGTTAGTTCCAGCGCTTTGCTAAAGCAAATGATTATGATTGGTCGAAATTGTTCCAAATTGTTCCTATTTATATTCAGAACGCAAGACGATATCGCAGTGAAGTACGAGTAGAAAATCGTTCGATTTTAACCGACATGAATATTAACCCACTATATTTTTTTTTAAAGTATGTTACTTTTCAATGCGAGATCTGACAGAGCATAGCTTGTTGAGACGTTATTATATACATGTAAAATAAAAAACCGGTAGGATATGTTTAAGGTTGAAATGAAGTTGAAGTAACACTTATCAAGAGGAAGATTTTAAACTATATGATGGGAGTTGGTTGCTACATAAACATCTGCAAAATAATAATCTATAAACGTATGTCTGCACTTATGATACTCTTCTGATTTGATACTGTCCATATTTTGCACTTAGATTATAGTGTAGATTATATTTTTCAAACTTATTTTTTTTTTTACATCTAGCTGCCATTTGGTTAATATTGCGGTTACACACAAGGCGTAACTTAAGTGAAGGAAAATATATAACAAAATGTCACTTAAATAATTGTGTTTAGGATTCTTCCAAGAAAATAAAATAATGTACATATCAGATTAACAGCATAGACTATTTGATACCTCACTAATAAGAAAGAAGGAGTTATGTTATTGGCAGTGAAACAAAATAGTGTGAGCTCGTCAGTACTGATTAGAGCAGACTTCTGTATTACATTGTATGCCATCTGACACGAAATCATCCGTCGTTCTTTGCTGTCTAGTCCTAATTAACCCCATTGTGAATCACTACCAAATTACAGCTGTAGGTGGACCTTATTATTGGTATTGGGCAAGACAATCATATTTCGTTAAAGTATAAGTCTGCCCCGACCCCTATGACCTGAGAATCGGGCCAACAATGCATTTCTGTAATTTTAATTTTAAAATCCTACTATTTCTGACCCTTTTTGTGGTTTACAGCCATATTTGGTCTCAATTATCATTAGGTGAGACCATGTTATTGAACTTGTCCTAATTCCAAAGGCGGAGGGGCTTGTTTTCGAAAGGAAAACATTGCTAAAATTTTGTTTTAATATCCTACTCATTTGTGACCCTTGAGAGGAAAGCAAGACAGAGATCCAAATTAGGAACTTCGGTAAAATATAACTATGAAATCCTGTTTGTTGTCATTTCATCCGTTTACATCGGATGGCTATTAAGGTCCACGGGCTTTTTTAAATGAAATATGTGTAGCCATATCTTGAAAAAGGATGAATAAAGCATTTATGAAACGAATAAATATTTAAATAATTGGAGTTGTCTTTAAAGATATGATTCATATACATTTACTTAAAATGAAGAAATTTAGCAGCAACTTCACCAACGCTTAGATGTTTCATTAAACCTTCAATCTCGAAACTTACAAGAAGATGTAATTCTATAACTGCAAGTCGTGGTAAACATTGCTAGTATTTGATTATTATTTTGTTTATTATTTTGATTGATTTTGCCTGCTTAACAATGAAATTTATGCAAGGTATGTATACACCTGGACTAACTTAAGTTGAAAACTGTCTTAGAATACTTTACATGAAATAGATTGCACTTTGTATGTTATTTCAAAAACCAGAAAAGAAACCAATAAGGTCTGGACTGTTTGTTTCCATTGCTTATATAAATATATGTACATTTGAAATAACCAATATATTGTCTTTCTATAATATAAGAAATATAAAATAATTGAATTTTCAGGTAAAAAAAAGGAATTATAACGTAAATCTATCGATATATGATTTTTGGTTAAATTCCTACGAGGGTCAAAATATAGTTCCACGTGTTTAGCGTCTTACAGTCTACGAGACCCCGATCAGTGAATAACACTAAGATGTTATTGAGTTATTGAGTTGGAGAGTATTGCTTAAAGTAAAGATAAACGAATTATAGCGATATACAGGGTGCAACAGAGTGTCTGTACATCACCTTCAACTTCACGAATTCATTGTAAATGTCAATTAAAAATAGGACAAGGACAAACTATTTCTGTTTTTAATTCATTGCTTAAGCGTTATACCTCTGATTGGTTAATACATCTCTATTTTATACATTGTGTAAACCTACATAGTTAAATCACGTTAACTGTACTGACGCATGTATGTATGAGTATATCAATTCATTTCATGGCTTGAGTGAATATACGTGGGATAGACTCAACAACTTGTGTATAAACTATCAATAACTAACTCTCACGCATTCTTTCCCGAAATGCTTAGATGTTGGTGGAAAACTAAATGACTCTGACATTTGGATATCAACGATAGGTACAATGTATATTCTACCCGATAATCACAAAATGTAGTAAAACCCCAGGGTAGCTGAGGGTTTTATATTTTGTGACCCCGAGGGTTGGAATATCCCGATCATTCAAATCTACATATCAAAGTATATTTTTCTCTTATACCTCGAAATACAATTATGTAACTAAAATACCCCGTCATTTCGAAGTTTGCAGCCCTGAATGTATGGCCACAAACATCCTTTGGGGGAAGGGGAACAGGACTTATATAAATTTTGGCTCTGACTCCTGAGGCAGGAGGGGTGGGGCCCAATAGGGGAATTAGAGGTTAATATTCAAATTCCTTCAGAAAAGAAACAATGAACCTGTATTCAGAACATTACCTGGCATTACAAACCAGGTGAGCGATACAGGCCCTCTGGGCCTCTTGTTTATTATCCTAATGTTTTGTTGAATGTGTTCCGTCATATAATATATTATATGTTTAAGGAAATAAAGAAAATAAATCTGACATGGGGTATGGACCCTCTCACTGAGTTTTAAATGCATTACACAGCCAAGCTTGATGTTGATATATATATCATTATCGTGTTAACAAAGACGTAATCGGTGATCACCTACACGCATGCTTCTTAATTTGGGTCAAATTCGTACGAGGGTCAAAATATAGTTCCACGTGTTTAGCGTCTTACAGTCTACCAGACCCCAATCAGTGAATAACATTAAGATGTTTTTGAGTTATTGAGTTGGATAGTATTGTTTAAAGTAAAGATAAACGAATTATAGCGATATACAGGATGCAACAGAGTGTCTGTAAATCACCTCCAACTTCACGAATTCATTGTAAATGTCAATTAAAAATAGGACAAGGACAAACTATTTCTGTTTTTAATTCTTTGCTAAAGCGTTATACCTCTGATTGGTTAATACATCTCTATTTTTATACATTGTGTAAACCTACATAGTTAAAAATCACGTTAACTGTATTGACGCATGTTTGTATGAGTATATTTACCTGGGATTAGACTCAACAACTATACAGACATTGAGTGTAAACTCAGAATAACTAACCCTCACGTATCCTTTCTCGAAATGCTTAGATGTCGGTGGAAAACTATATGACTCTTTGACATTTGGATATCAACGATAGGTACAATGTAATCATAAACTGTTGTAAAGCCCCAGGGTTGCTGAGGGTTTTATAATTTTGTGACTCCGAGGGTTGAAATATCCCGATCATTCAAATCTACATATCAAAGTGTATTTTTCTCTATATTATACCTCGACACACAATTGTCTAACTAAAATACCCCTTCATTTCGAAGTTTGCAGCCCTGAATGTATGTCAATTTTGTAATACTATATACATGAAAGTAATGTTGTTGGCCTCATTTACAGTATAACCTTGTTACCACATTATTATCATAAGGTTGTATTGTATGGGTTTGATTTTATTAGTTTAACGTCCTATTAACAGGAAGGGTCATGTAAGGACGTGCCAGGTTTGTTGGTGGAGGGAAAACGGGGTACCCGGAGAAAAACCATCGCCGATAGGCGGTCAGTACCCGATAACAGCCCCACATGGGATTCGAAACTCGCGACCCAGAGGTGGAGGGCATGTGGTAATATGCCGAGACGTCTTAACCACTCGGCCAGCTCGGCCCAAAAATGGGTAGCCATGTGTATGTATTATAGCCTCATCAGTCATTATACTACACCCATATGGATCTCAACAAAAGCCCATATTTGAAATATATGGATGAAGTGACAGCTAATGTCTATAGAAAAGCTGACATAGGTATTGAAGAGGCATGGCTAGTGTCTCTAGAGAATAATGTTTCAATGGATGAATTAGTTTCTTCAAAGCGAACAACGGTATTGAAACATGTAATGTAACTGAAAAGTACCCCCAAAACATTTATAACCCATTATTACCATGTTAACATCAACATTCCTGTTACTGTAGCTTTGATCAACTCTGTGTTTGTTGTGGCTAAGATAGAACCAACAACGTGATTAATCTTAATTCTAGCGGAAGATGCTAGCCCTTTGAGCAAAATAACAAACGCATTGGCTTGGGTGAAAATTCAGACCATAGTTTATTGCGCATTACATAATCAAAAAATATAACAGTATAACAATACAGCTATTTTTATAGAATAAACTTAAACTATGATCCTCCAACTATACTACATGTATCTAATGAAATTAATCTAAGCTAAAAGGGGAAAATTGTAGGATGGGTGGGAAAATATAAGAAATTAAGGCATTTGCCTGCTGCCGCCAAGCTCGCAAATTTAGAAGTGCTGATGTTTGGGCAGACAGGGCATAGTTCTATTATTTTCATGATTTCCTATTGGTCAGTTCTGTATATTAATTAAGTGCTGATTTACTAATGTAATGCTTTTAATCTCATTTGTCAGTCAGAGTATTTATATCACTCTGAAACTGACCTTATGTAATCGGAAACACATGTTATTAAGGGGTGGGGGGCGGGGGGGGGATGATTAACTATGGTAGCTATATCTCTTATATAAACTATTTCCTTCATGTACAAAATAAAAACATAAGGCGAGGTATTATCTTGCACTTTGGACACAACAAGGTCTTAAAGAAAGAGCCAGGAAACTGTTTAAAGCTGTGGTAATTTTAAATGCATAAAATTGCCTAGTATCATTGTCTTACTAACATATTAATAACTTAATATTCATAATACCAATTGGATTCAATAATAACATTATATCATCTGTTCTAACGAAAACGTCTTGGTAAAAACCCCTTATACATCATTTCGTCCTATTGTATCAAGTCAAACACACAGGGTTTAGATTAGATAGAGGTTTTTAAAGTAACCAAGTTGAAATAATTGTTTCCGGAATAGCAATTATAATGATAATTATGTATCTATAATTGATATCATAGGACAGTTTGAGATGATGATATAGAAGAAATACAAAATGATGTTTTGTAACAGTAAAAGAACGGAAAAAGTGATAAGAATATCAACTCTTGATTTAATTCAAAAACTTCTTCGACAGATTATTGTATCTCGAATGATTATTCATGCATGTACCGAATTCAATATTGTGAATCAAACACTTACCGTGAAAAGAATTTGGGCATGATCAAATTAGCCAAAATTTAACACACCAAAATTAGACTACACATTAATTGGTTTCATATAAATAAATACCTATTACTTAATATGTGAACATGTACTATCAGGTAAATTACTTAATCTCGTTATGTAAACATACCCGTAAGTATATTCTGTGACTCAGAATAACACCGTAACCTGTGCAAGATTTTCTTTTTCTTTATGAAAACATGTAAACAGGTATGTGATTATTAAACCACTTGTATTATTAAACCACTTGTATTGAAGA
Organism: Argopecten irradians; assembly: GCF_041381155.1. Classification (NCBI taxonomy): domain Eukaryota; kingdom Metazoa; phylum Mollusca; class Bivalvia; order Pectinida; family Pectinidae; genus Argopecten; species Argopecten irradians. The sequence goes on along the minus strand of NC_091148.1, from coordinate 18,466,473 downwards.
TGAATAATTTAAAGGGTTCTCTTTGTATCGATATGGCTTCAAATTAAATCACGTTGGTTTTCCATTGTTGAAGATCTATGCGTATAAACAAAAGGGCCGCTGTGTTATGGATAATAAGTATATAGAACACAAAGAAACGCCCAATTTAAACGCACCACACTTTAACCACCCGAAAGCAGTCCACTTAAAAAGAAGACACACAGCACATACTTCCTACAAAACAATCGTAGCGATACACATATAGTGTAACGCGCTACAGGTTGTCAGATAATAATACATATACTGACGTCAGAAATTACAGATAGGACAAGGACGAGTTATTGTTAATTCATTGCTTAAGCAAATGTACTTGTGAATGGCTGATATTGAACCCGACAAGATCAATAATCACAATAATAGATGTTGAAACGCGTACAGTCAATATGTTATCTCTCCAATCATGCGGTATAATCTCATATAAACTACTGTCTTGTATCCTATATGAACATTCTTCATTATGAGATAAGGATTATAAATAGGGACATGTGTTTAAAAGGAAATGTTAGAGTTCCTTGTTTTTAATTCAATGGACAAACACTACATTAAATGACAGTGAATTAAATCGAACCTTTCTGAATAAACCGTTTTATGTTCGAGTTCCTTACATCAATCCTCCAAATCGATAGGTAATTTTATCACTGTACCAATTCAGAGTTTGATAGTGATTGTCAAGTAACAAGTAACATTACTGTACCACTTCAGTGTTTGATAGTGATTATCAAGTAAAAGTGTCGTTAGATAACATTACTGTACCACTTCAGAGTTTGATGTGATATCATAACATTAACATTACTTCAGAGTTTGATAGTGATTATCAAGTAACATGTAACATTACTGTACCACTTCAGAGTTTGATAGTGATTATCAAGTAACAGGTAACATTACTGTACCACTTCAGAGTTTGATAGTGATTATCAAGAACAGGTAACATTACTGTACCACTTCAGAGTTTGATAGTGATTATCAAGTAACAGGTAACATTACTGTACCACTTCAGAGTTTGATAGTGATTATCAAGTAACAAGTAACATTACTGTACCACTTCAGAGTTTGATAGTGATTATCAAGTAACAGGTAACATTACTGTACCACTTCAGAGTTTTGATATAGTGATTATCAAGTAACAGGTAACATTATAGATAACTGTACCACTTCAGAGTTTGATAGTGATTATCAAAGTAAAAGGTAACATTACTGTACCACTTCAGAGTTTGATAGTGATTATCAAGTAACAGGTAACATAACTGTACCACTTCAGAGTTTGATAGTGATTACTGTACAAGTAAAGTTTGATTAGTGATTATAAAGTAATAGGTAACTTTACTGTACCACTTCAGAGTTTGATAGTGATTATCAAGTAACAAGTAACATTACTGTTACCACTTCAGAGTTTGATAGTGATTATCAAATAACAGGTAACATTACTGTACCACTTCAGAGTTTGATAGTGATTATCAAGTAACATGTAACTTACTGTACTACACTTCAGAGTTTGATAGATAAAGTAACATTACTGTACCACTTCAGAGTTTGATAGTGATTATCAAGTAACAGGTAACATTACTGTACCACTTCAGAGTTTGATAGTGATTATCAAGTAACAGGTAACATTACTGTACCACTTCAGAAGTTTGATAGATAACATTACTGTACCATTTCAGAGTTTGATAGATAACATTACTGTACCACTTCAGAGTTTGATATTGATTATCAATTAACAGGTAACATCACTGTCCCACTTCAGAGTTTTGAACAGTGATTATCAAGTAAACAGGTAACATTACTGTACCCATTCAGAGTTTGATAGTGATTATCAAGTAACAGGTAACATTACTGTACCACTTCAGAGTTTGATAGATAACATTACTGTACCACTTCAGAGTTTGATAGTGATTATCAAGTAACAGGTAACATTACTGTACCACTTCAGAGTTTGATAGTGATTATCAAGTAACAGGTAACATTACTGTACCACTTCAGAGTTTGATAGTGATTATCAAGTAACAGGTAACATTACTGTACCACTTCAGAGTTTGATAGTGATTATCAAGTAACAGGTAACATTACTTTACCACTTCAGAGTTTGATAGTGATTATCAAGTAACAGGTAACATTACTGTACCACTTCAGAGTTTGATAAATAACATTACTGTACTACTTCAGAGTTTGATAGATAACATTACTGTACCACTTCAGAGTTTGATAGTGATTATCAAGTAACAGGTAACATTACTGTACCACTTCAGAGTTTGATAGTGATTATCAAGTAAACGTGTCGTCAAGGTAAGATAAGTCTGTATATGTCATACAGTATAGTTTTCCATCCCCGCGCCGTATGTTAACTACGAGTTATTTTTAGCGCTTTGCTAAAGTAAATGATTATGATTGGCCGAAATTGTTCCACATTGTTCCTATTTATATTCAGAACGCAAGACGATATCGCAGTGAATTACGAGTAGAAAATCGTTCTTATTTTGACCGACATGAATATTAACCCACTATATTTTTTTTTTAAAGTAATGTTACTCGTTCAATGCGAGATCTGACAGAGTCAATAGCTTGTTGAGCGACGTTATTATATAATGTAAAATAAAAAACCGGTAGGATATGTTTAAGTTTGAAATGAAGTTGAAGTAACACTTATCAAAAGGGAAGATTTTAAACTATGTGATGGGAGTTGGTTGCTACATAAACGTCTGCAAAATAATAATGTATAAACGTATGTCTGCACTTATGATACTCTTCTGATTTGATACTGTCCATATTTTGCACTTAAATTATAGTGTAGATTATATTTTCCATGCTTTTTTTAACATCTAGCTGCCATTTGGTTAATATTGCGGTTACACACAAGGCGTAACTTAAGTGAAGGAAAATATAAACAAAATTTCACTTAAAATAATTGTATTTAGGATTCTTCCAAGAAAATTAAAAATGTACATATCAGATTAACAGCATATTTGATACCTCACTAATAAGAAAGAAGGAGATATGTTATTGGTAGTGAAACAAAATAGTGTGATCTCGTCACCACTGATTAGAGCAGACTTCGGTATTACATTGTATGTCAACACATACCGTAAAAATAATTTGGGCATAAAAGTCAAAATTTAACACACCAAAATTTGACTACATATTAATTGGTTTCATATACATAAATATCTATTACTTATTGTGTGAACATGTACACTCAGGTAAATTTCGTTATGTAAACATACACGTAAGTATATTCTGTTATCCAGAATAACACCGTAACCTGTACAAGATTTTCTTTTCTTTATGAAAACATGTAAACAGGTATGTGATTATTAAACCACTTGTATTGAAGATGAATAATTCAAAGGGTTCTCTTTGTATCGATATGACTTCAAATTAAATCACGTTGGTGTTCCATTGTTGAAGATCTATGCGTATAAACAAAAGGGCGCTGCGTTATGGATAATAAGTATAAAACGCAAAGAAAGCACGCATCACACTTTAAACACCCGAAAGCAGTCCACTTAAAAAGAGGACACACAGCACATACTTTTTTCCTACAAAAAACAATCGTAGCGATACACATAGTGAAAGGCGCTACAGGTTGTCAGGTAATAATACATATACTGACGTCAGAAATTACAGGTAGGACAAGGACGAGTTATTGTTAATTCATTGCTTAAGCAGATGTGCCTGTGATTGGCTGATATTGAACCCGACCAGATCGATAATCACAATAACAGATATTGAAACGCATATAGTCAATATGTTATCTCCAATTATGCGGTATAATCTCATGTAAACTACTGTCTTGTATCCTATATGAAAATTCTTAATTATGAGAGAAGGATTTTAAATAGGGACATGTGTTTAAAAGAAAATGTTTGAGTTTCTTGTTTATAATTCAATGGACGAATACTACATTAACTGACAGTGAATTAAATCGAACCTTTCTGAATAAAACGTTTATAAATGTTCGAGCTCCTTACATCAATCCTTCTCCAAATCGACCTTGTTATCAGATCCAAAGTAAAGGTATCGATTATCAAGTAATTTTAACTTACTGTACCACATCAGAGTTTGATAGTGATTATCAAGTAACAGGTAACATTACTGTACCACTTCAGAGTTTGATAGTGATTATCAAGTAACAGGTAACATTACTGTACCACTTCAGAGTTTGATAGTGATTATCAAGTAAAAGTGTCGTTAGATAAGGTTACAAGTGTACAACTTTAGAGTTTGATAGTGATTATCAAGTAAAGGTGTCGTTTCAGATAAGATTACAATGTAGATAAGAGAATAAGATTACTTCATAGTTTGATAGTGATTAACGAGTAAAGGTATTGTCAGGTAAGATAAGTCTGTATATGTCATATACAATATAGGTTTCAATCCCCGCGCCGTATATTTAACTGCGAGTTAGTTCCAGCGCTTTGCTAAAGCAAATGATTATGATTGGTCGAAATTGTTCCAAATTGTTCCTATTTATATTCAGAACGCAAGACGATATCGCAGTGAAGTACGAGTAGAAAATCGTTCGATTTTAACCGACATGAATATTAACCCACTATTTTTTTAAAAGTATGTTACTTTTCAATGCGAGATCTGACAGAGCATAGCTTGTTGAGACGTTATTATATAATGTAAAATAAAAAACCGGTAGGATATGTTTAAGTTTGAAATGAAGTTGAAGTAACACTTATCAAGGGGAAGATTTTAAACTATGTGATGGGAGTTGGTTGCTACATAAACGTCTGGCAAATAATGATGTATAAACGTATGTCTGCACTTATGATACTCTTCTGATTTGATACTGTCCATATTTTGCACTTAGATTATAGTGTAGATTATATTTTCCATACTTTTTTTTAACATCTAGCTGCCATTTGGTTAATATTGCGGTTACACACAAGGCGTAACTTAAGTGAAGGAAAATATAACAAAATGTCACTTAAATAATTGTATTTAGGATTCTTCCAAGAAAATTAAAAATGTACATATAAGATTAACAGCATATTTGATACCTCACTAATAAGAAAGAAGGAGCTATGTTATTGGTAGTGAAACAAAATAGTGTGATCTCGTCACCACTGATTAGAGCAGACTTCTGTATTACATTGTATGTCAACACATACCGTAAAAATAATTTGGGCATAAAAGTCAAAATTTAACACACCAAAATTTGACTACATATTAATTGGTTTCATATACATAAATATCTATTACTTATTGTGTGAACATGTACACTCAGGTAAATTTCGTTATGTAAACATACACGTAAGTATATTCTGTTATCCAGAATAACACCGTAACCTGTACAAGATTTTCTTTTCTTTATGAAAACATGTAAACAGGTATGTGATTATTAAACCACTTGTATTGAAGATGAATAATTCAAAGGGTTCTCTTTGTATCGATATGACTTCAAATTAAATCACGTTGGTGTTCCATTGTTGAAGATCTATGCGTATAAACAAAAGGGCGCTGCGTTATGGATAATAAGTATATAGAACACAAAGAAACGCCCAATTTAAACGCACCACACTTTAACCACCCGAAAGCAGTTTCTTTAAAAAGAAGACACACAGCACATACTTTTTTCCAACAAAACAATCGCAGCGATACACATAGTGTAAGGCGCTACAGGTTGTCAGATAATAATACATATACTGACGTCAGAAATTACAGGTAGGACAAGGACGAGTTATTGTTAATTCATTGCTTAAGCAGATGTACCTGTGATTGGCTGATATTGAACCCGACCAGATCAATAATCACAATAACAGATGTTGAAACGCGTATAGTCAATATGTTATCTCTCCAATTATGCGGTATAATCTCATGTAAACTACTGTCTTGTATCCTATATGAAAATCTTAATTATGAGAGAAGGATTATAAATAGGGACATGTGTTTAAAAGAAAATGTTAGAGTTCCTTGTTTTTAATTCAATGGACAAACACTACATTAAATGACAGTGAATTAAATCGAACCTTTCTGAATAAACCGTTTATGTTCGAGCTCCTTACATCAATCCTTCTCCAAATCGATAGAATTAAGATTAAGTAAAGGTATCGATAGGTAATTTTATTACTGTACCACATCAGTGTTTGATAGTGATTGTCAAGTAACAGGTAACATTACTGTACCACTTCAGAGTTTGATAGTGATTATCAAGTAACAGGTAACATTACTGTACCACTTCAGAGTTTGATAGTGATTATCAAGTAACATGTAACATTACTGTACCACTTCAGAGTTTGATAGCGATTAACATTGTAACAGGTAAAATTACTGTACCACTTCAGAGTTTGATAGTGATTATCAAGTAACAGGTAACATTACTGTACCACTTCAGAGTTTGATAGTTACAGTGATACTTACGTTGATAGTGATTATCAAGTAACAGGTAACATTACTGTACCACTTCAGAGTTTGATAGTGACATTACTGTCACTTCAGTTACAGCTGACATTACTGTACCACTTCAGAGTTTGATAGTGATTATCAAGTAAAGGTAACATTACTGTACCACTTCAGAGTTTGATAACATTACTGTACCACTTCAGAGTTTGATAGTGATTATCAAGTAACAGGTAACATTACTGTACCACTTCAGAGTTTGATAGATAACATTACTGTACCACTTCAGAGTTTGATAGATAACATTACTGTACCACTTCAGAGATTGATAGTGATTATCAAGTAACAGGTAACATTACTGTACCACTTCAGAGTTTGATAGTGATTATCAAGTAACAGGTAACATTACTGTACCACTTCAGAGTTTGATAGTGATTATCAAGTAAAAGTGTCGTTAGATAACATTACTGTACCACTTCAGAGTTTGATAGTGATTATCAAGTAACATGTAACATTACTGTACCACTTCAGAGTTTGATAGTGATTATCAAGTAACAGTGTCGTTAGATAACATTACTGTACCACTTCAGAGTTTGATAGTGATTATCAAGTAACAGGTAACATTACTGTACCACTTCAGAGTTTGATAGTGATTATCAAGTAACAGGTAACATTACTGTACCACTTCAGAGTTTGATAGGATCATCAAGTAACAGGTAACATTACTGTACCACTTCAGAGTTTGATAGTGATTATCAAGTAACAGGTAACATTACTGTACCACTTCAGAGTTTGATAGTGATTATCAAGTAACAGGTAACATTACTGTACCACTTCAGAGTTTGATAGTGATTATCAAGTAACAGGTAACATTACTGTACCACTTCAGAGTTTGATAGTGATTATCAAGTAACAGGTAACATTACTGTACCACTTCAGAGTTTGATAAATAACATTACTGTACCACTTCAGTGTTTGATAGTGATTATCAAGTAAAAGTGTCGTTAGATAACATTACTGTACCACTTCAGAGTTTGATAGTGATTATCAAGTAACAGGTAACATTACTGTACCACTTCAGAGTTTGATAGATAACATTACTGTACCACTTCAGAGTTTGATAGTGATTATCAAGTAACAGGTAACATTACTGTACCACTTCAGAGTTTGATAGTGATTATCAAGTAACATGTTTCGTTAATAAGATTACTGTACCACTTCAGAGTTTGATAGTGATTATCAAGTAAAAGCGTCGTTAGATAAGATTACTGTACCACTTCAGAGTTTGATAGTGATTATCAAGTAACAGGTAACATTACTGTACCACTTCAGGGCTTGATAGTGATTATCAAGTAACAGGTAACATTAGTGTACCACTTCAGAGTTTGATAGTGGATTATCAAGTAACTGTAACGTTAGTGTACCACTTCAGAGTTTGATAGTGATTATCAATAACAGGTAACATTACTGTACCAACTTCAGGGCTTGATAGTGATTATCAAGTAACAGGTAACATTAGTGTACCACTTCAGAGTTTGATAGTGATCATCAAGTAACAGGTACCATTACTGTACCACTTCAGAGTTTAATAGTGATTAACGAGTAAAGGTGTCGTCAGGTAAGATAAGACTGTATATGTCATACAGTATAGTTTTCCTTCCCCGCGCCGTATGTTAACTACAAGTTATTTTCAGCGCTTTGCTAAATCAAATGCTTATGATTGGCCGAAATTGTTCCAAATTGTTCCTATTTATATTCAGAACGCAAGACGATATCGCAGTGAAGTACGAGTAAAAATTCGTTCGATTTTAACCGACATGAGTATTAACCCACTATATTTTTTTAAAAAGTATGTTACTTGTTCAATGCGAGATTTGACAGAGCATAGCTTAGTGAGGCGTTATTACATAATGTAAAATAGAAAACCGGTAGGATATGTTTAAGTTTGAAATAAAGTTGAAGTAACACTTATCAAGGGGAAGATTTTTAACTATGTAATGGGAGTTGGCTACTACATAAACGTCTGCAAAATAATGAAATGTATAAACGAATGTCTGCACTTATGATAATCTTCAGATTTGATACTGTCCATTTAAGCTAGCCAACCTCTAACAAGTCCTAATAAGGGCAAATTAAAAAAATCATATTTTGCACTTAGATTATATTGTAGATTATATTTTTCAAGGTTTTTTTTTTAAATAAAGCTGTCATTTGGTTAATATTGCGGTTACACACAAGGCGTAACTTAAGTGAAGGAAAATATAACAAAATGTCACTTAAATAATTGTGTTTAGGATTCTTCCAAGAAAATAAAATAATGTACATATCAGATTAACAGCATAGACTATTTGATACCTCACTAATAAGAAAGAAGGAGATATGTTATTGGTAGTGAAACAAAATAGTTTGAGCTCGTCAGTACTGATTAGAGCAGACTTCTGTATTACATTGTATGCCATCTGACACGAAATCATCCGTCGTTCTTTGCTGTCTAGTCCTAATTAACCCCATTGTGAATCACTACCAAATTACAGCTGTAGGTGGACCTTATTATTGGTATTGGGCAAGACAATCATATTTCGTTAAAGTATAAGTTTGCCCCGACCCCTATGACCTGAGAATCGGCCCAACAATGCATTTCTGTAATTTTGATTTTAAAATCCTACTACTTCTGACCCTTTTTGTAGTTTACAGCCATATTTGGTCTCAATTATCATTAGGTGAAACCATGTTATTGAACTTGTCCTAATTCCAAAGCGGAGGGGCTTGTTTTCGAAAGGAAAACATTGCTAAAATTTTGTTTTAATATCCTACTCATTTGTGACCCTTGAGAGGAAAGCGGGACAGAGATCCAAATTGGGAACTTCGGTAAAATATAACTATGAAATCCTGTTTGTAGTCCTTTCGTCCTTTTTCATCGGATGGCTATTAAGGTCCACGGGCTTTTTTAAAGGAAATATGTGTAGCCATATCTTGAAAAAGAATGAATAATATGTTATATAATTTACATGCGTTTATGATACGAATAAATATTTAAATTATTGGAGTTGTCTTCAAACATATGATCCATATACATTTACTTAAAATGAGGAAATTTAGCAGCAAATTCACCAACGCTTAGATGTTTCATTAAACCTTCAATCTCGAAACTTACAAGAAGATGTAATTCTATAACTGCAAGTCGTGGTAAACATTGCTAGTATTTGATTATTAATTTGTTTATTATTTTGATTGATTTTGCCTGCTTAACAATGAAATTTATATAAGGTATGTATACACCTGGACTAACTTAACTTGAAAACTGTCTTAGAATACTTTACATGAAATAGATTGTACTTTGTATGTTATTTCAAAAACCAGAAAAGTTTCCATTGCTTATATATGTACATTTGAAATAACCAATATATTTAATATTGTCTTTCTATAATATAAGAAATATAAAATAACTGAATGTTCAGGTAAAAAAAAGAATTATAACGTAAAGGTAATTATAATAAGGTATCACCTTAAGGGGGAAAATCAAATCTCTCCTGTTAAGTTCTATATTCAGTGAAGCATGTCTTAATGATTGAGTGCCGTTTTGAATTGGCATTGAAACACTGCTGGCTGTGTCACTACTGTTCGTATAAGGTAAGTTTGACTTAAGCAATTTGTTTCTGATTGGATAACAGTTAAGTTATATTTAACTACACGTAACCATTCATACGATCATATTGGAAATCCCCAAATCGTACCATATATATATATATGTACGTAGACTACAGCCGTAAACTATACCCAGTGTCCGTTATTGAATGGAGTTGGGAACCTATAACACATCACCAATGGGTACGACAAAAAAAACGAAATGGAGCTAAATTCGAATCACCGGCCTCCGTCGGGTAAGTGTATACAATGTAGTCTGTGTATGTTTTAACGTACACACGTTTTGCTTTTAAAAGTTTTATTCGTTCTCCAATATCGACAGTTATACTACGGGTTTATTTCGTTACGGCGTAAACAAAATGGACTATTTTTGGTACAATATATCTCTGAATCGCTGAAATGACATCTTTGGTAAGCTTCTGTGCTTGTTTGATGTATGTTTATACTTTCTTCAACTGGAATAGTACTATACATGCGCGTACTATTTGTTTAAAACTTCCGGTTGCGTTAAAAGGTGTCTTTATTTGACACTTGGTAATCGTTCGTTAATTCCTGTGATGTTGATTTTGTACATATATGAATGTAAATTATTGAAATCAGACTGGTATTATTGAAAAGGACGCAAACAGTGGGATTTACGTTTAAATACGAATTCCAATCGCGGTTTTCTTAGAACTCGTTATGGAGAAAAAATATGCCATCATTTCTGTGATAATACAGTCAAGGTGTGAGAGAAAAATCCCTTTTCATACGTGGATGGGAAGAATAGGGATATTCTACCATCGAGATCACAAAATGTTGTACCATCGGCAAGCATTCTGTAATACTACTTCTTTGAACATCGTGGGAATATCCCCTTTCTTCCAATCCACATATGATTCAAACGTATAACACATGTGTTTAACTTTATACTATCTACCGGTCATCACAATCTTCATATTCAGTTGTTTATTTAACTACATAAGGTACGTTGTAGTACCCATTTTCAGTTTCACGACAACAGAAGAGATTAAACTTAAAAGACATCTATGTTTGGGCATGTACCTCAAAAATACGACTTTATCCTCTAAGTGGCCCCTGCCAATGTACGCAAAGATAATGATCACAGTTTTGTATTGTAAACATTTATTATTATTCAGCACTCAAATTAACTACACATTGTATTATCAAGGGGTATTGTACAACACTTTCGTCTTTTTCAAGGGTATATAACTAATATCACCAAACAAAAAAATACTGCTTTCAATTTGTCTTCATGTCAATAAATCATAAAAAACATAATGGAATGCGACTCCAACCGTCGCCATTCAGGAAGGTTTAAATTTTATGATAGTTATACATTGAGTGAAATATGTCTTAGCGACCTTATATTAATCCAATTAGGCTCCTAAATATTCATTTAAAACACACATTATAGTCAGGTAGGACATTGAAAACAAAAATTGATAAAAAACTTTAACAAAATGTATTGTCATTGTTGTTATACATATTTTCCGTGTATAGTTTATGCCATTTTTTTGTAAAAAGGTCAATAACACAGAAAAATGTACTTCCATATTAACGACTTTTTCTCTGAAATTAATAACGCTCGTTGCATTGGTGGCACTCTATTAGGTTGCTTCAAAATTGTACAAATGGCGGGGCTAACCCCCAGGGGGCTCAGGGATGGTGCTAAAAATTGAACGCTTTTGACCCCGCCCCTCAAGCCATCGATGGGATCAGTCCCACCATTTGTATAATGTTCAGTCAGTACCCCATTAGGATGCTTCCAGTCAATTTTTGTTGTTGATGAATGGAAGACGGACGCCGGACACTGAACGTCACGGTATCGAATAAGCTTACCTTGGTCCTTCGGACCAGATGAGCTAACATTATATATCCATGTAAACAATTTCTGAAACTAAGCATTGGGTAGCAATCATATTGCATTGGCTTAGGGATGGGGGATACAAAATTGTTCAAATAGTGAGGCCAACTTCCAAGGGGTCTAGGGAAGGAAAGCGGACAATCTGGCTACATTGAATAACACTCATATCGCAATATTTACAATTTTATTTCACTCCGCCTCAATGAAGCTAGTTAACTCCGGTCACCTAAATTGAGATGCTTGGGCACGCGGTGACCTCAGACCGGCGTGTGTGTGTGTATGTGTGTGTGTTTGTGTGTGTGTGTGTGTGTGTGAGAGAGAGAGAGAGAGAGAGAGATGGGGTTCAAAAGTATACAAATCAATAGAATGAGGGGCGGAGCCAAAAGGGGTCAATTTGCTGATTCCAATATTATCGTACCCAGTCTACAAAACTCGATCGGGCTGGTTTAAAATATACAGGAAGATGGAATTTACAAAAAAAATAGTTTATTTGACAATATTTTAAATATCACAATGTAAACACTTATCTTAATTGAGCGTTGCAATAACATTTAATTGGAAAAAAATGAATTAAAAAATCCAATTTTCGATTATTGGTCATTCTTATTTTCTCATGTACCTTACTGCCTTATCGGAATTTGTGAAAACAGAAATTTAGTATTCTTTATTGAATTGTACAAATATCCAGTATATCCAGGCAGGGCGTTTCAGAAAACATGTCCCGACTTTAAATGACTTCGTCATGAAACATCATAGGTGCACGAATGAAAACATTTTGGAAAACAAGCGATACCACCCCATTTGTAGGAATACAATAATTTACAGCTAGGGTTTCATAAGAAATCAAGTTGACGCCATTAACGACACGACTAAAATAATATACAATTTTTTGCCAAAGTACATTCGATAACAGAATTTTACATTTTTGTTGTAAAATAATTATTTCAATGATGAAACTTCATCAAAGATGATTTTTGAGCTTGCCATGAACCAGTTTTAGTACATAAAATATTACACAGAAGCAAGAATTTGTTTTTATATCAATATTTCAGTTTGAAGGTATTCCGGCAAATTATTGATTAATGTCCAAATGAAAAATGACGTTATTTTCGATTTTTGTTTTAAATTAATGAAGTTTATTACATGTAGCATATGAACTGCATGTGTTAGAACTGCACCTATAACTACACACCAATTGGATTTCATAAATGTCCATGTTTAAATTGTTAACAATTTATATCGGGACCTTTCTGTGTTCGGGTTTTTAATCAAGCATTGAAATCGAGACCTTGTTTAATCATTGCGCAGCCTTTACAATTATGTTTTAAATATGTCTTAACTCAAATTGTGGATTTTGTTCTTATTTACATGGGACATATCTGAAATAAGAAAAGAATATGAAAAAGAAAAGAAGATTTTGTAAGCTTTGATATACATAATTTTCAGTATTTATTTTTAATAAGCATTAGTGAATAAGAATCCAAATAACATGTTAATAAAATAATTGAACGTAATATGAAGATAAATATTCCTGTGTCTTCGTGTAATGCTCTTTTGCATTACAATATGCAATTATTTAAAAAAAAAACAATGAAAATTATCAAATTGAAATATACAATAGAGATGAAACATTAACGTATATAATAAATAATTAAGGTCCATCAAAGTATACACATATAATACCAAAGATCGACAAACACTGATAACATATTCCCTAGTATACTCATGATCAATAATACAGTTTAATTTTGATAATAATAATATTTCTAATATCAGATTGTGATGAACTCCTTGTTCCTGGTTGTTATACAAGCTATAAAGATGGATATGATATATATTTCAACACCTCCGTCTTTCAAACAATATACTTCAAATATAGTTGTACTGGTTTTGATTTTATCTTTTGTACCTCATAGTTTAAACATAGGTAAAGAAAGTATTGTATGTGAGTGAGTGTTGAACAAAATTGCTGAAATAAATAAGTAAATAAATATCAAATGCAATGTAGATACAAAGTGGACAGTCAAAGTATAAGCATGCAAAAATACTATTCTTTGACTTTCTGACGTTTCCACAAATTATCAACATTCATGTAAGAGTTATCTGGGGGTATTGCCACAGACTTTACCAATAATAAATATGTAAAGATATAAGAACATTTTGAAAATTATTTCGTTTTTGATTATGGTTTACCGAGTCCACTTCAGGCTAATTATTTGAGTGTGTTTCTTATTGTTATACTCCATCTGCCCATTATTATTTGCTCTTTTCTATAACTATACATGTAGTGTTATTACATGTGATATTTAAGTTTCACGAGATATTCTTAAGTTAGTCTTACCGTAAATTTATTAACGTTTATATCTGGTCATTCTGAATCGGGGAACAATTTACGTAGAAGCAGCCCTGTTTCGTTACCGCAATACATTTTTGTATATCGGAAAGCAGCCCTGTTGGTCCATGATCTGTACCGCATTTCGCTATAAATATAATGTACACACGACCCCTAGATTTCAGTGCTTTCTTACAAAACGCTAAGAATGCTTCATTAATTTGGTCAAGGGTTTCTGAAGATGTTTTTTTCTTGGGGAAGCGACGCATTTGGTCGTATTTGCAGTTATGTTGTAAATGATTTTAAGATAGAAAAGATGAAAACAGTTTTCCCATTTGACTTATACATACCATTAATTGTTGTGATTAATATCCTTTTAGTAACAATTGTTAAAGATGTTTGTATCACTTTAAAATAACTTTTTTTTCTACATTTCAGGGCTTTGTGATACTGATTTTGGTATGTATTATTATCCTTATCTATCAGCAAATTCATGTTGTAATGTATATCTGATTTAGTTATCATGTTCAACAGCATCCAATTAAAGTATATAGGAATGTTTCAACTTGGTCGTAAACTAGTTCCCAAATGCGATAAGTATGCATAACTAGTAGCGGTACTTTCCATAACATTCGAATATATCTTCAAATCAAAATATTTGATATTTTGATTGGTTTATATGGTTAAATTTGGGGTCTATTTATAAATAGTTAAATTTTGCATTATATTTCAAAATGGCTGCTATTTTGAAATTCAAGTTGGCCACCCTGATATACTGTCTTGGAATTTAACTCGTTTTATAAGAGTTCATTCAAAACCTCAAGGTAAACTTCCGTAATATCTAATTATTATGGCCGGGTTTAGAGGGCATTATTTCCTCATAGTATTGTCGAGGGATGGAATGGTGCACCAGCCGAAGTCGAGGGCACTATCCCATCACGAGACAATACTGTGAGACGTATTCTGTGAAATGAAGCATTAGATAACACTCATTGCATTGTTAGCACTCTATGAGGTTGCGGTTGAAAATTGTACAAATGGTTGGGCTGGACGCCCGGGTTCTAAGGGGCGGGGTCATAACGCTCAATTTTGCTATTTTGATATACTACACTTCCTGTTCTGAAAATAAGCTTTGTTTGGATAACACTTATATAGTATTAGTAGCATCCTTATTAAATGGGGACTCACAATTGTACAGATGGTGGTACTGACCCAGCGGGGCCTGAGGGGCGTGACCAATGTGGTCAATTTGACATTTACCTGATAAACAACGTCTCTCAAACTAAACATTATATAGAGAACAACCAACTTAATAATTTTACATAGACCACAGTGTAAAAGTGAAGTTTTGTAATGTATTATTAAAATAAAAGAATATTAGTTAGTTATTGTGTTCTGTAATTAAAGTCTAGGTTCTTATATAATACTAGATAGAAAAAAAGTTTGAGTCCTTCAGCTCAAACTCCAACCAGAGTAACCATGTTGAAATCAGGCGTATTTTTTACTAAAATTTCTGAAATTCTAATGTTTTACCTATTCATTATCAAATTTGATATTTTGAACCTAAATCTCAATCTGTACTTCCAAATTCATATCACGGTTATCTATGAATAATTACCTGTCAGAAAACATTTTTATACTTTTGAAATTCATAACTAGCCCGCCAATCAGCGGACGGGTAAAAATTCTATCCTTGACTCAATCTTGTATATACAGGGGCCATTTCGAATGTCTTTTTTATTTAGTTGGTTGTTCCTTATACTGCTTTGATTGCACCCTTATGGGATGGGAATTCAAAATTGTACAAATGATGGAACTAAACACAAACGGGCCTGAGAGGAAGGACCAAAATGGGTCAATATTGTGGGATTGTGGTATGTTTGTGTTGTGTCTTTTTATAATATTGGAACTTTTTCCCATTTTATAGTACTATCTAACTAGAGCCTGCCATCAAAGACACCAAACATCACCCGGTTATACTGGCTCCTCCCACAGGAATAACATTACTGTGCTAATGCTGGGCTTTGTGTTTCTTTGTGATAGTGGAACTCTTGCCCATTTTTTCAGTCTCTTGAGGCGAAGTATAAAGTTATCTGTTCTAATTGCCTTTTGTCCGTGGTCGTGCGTCGTGTGTCCGTAAACAATCAACATTGTCGACTTATTTTCGAATAAGCAAATTCATCGAAATTTTGCACAAACCTTCTAAAGCAATGCATAAGGTCAGCATTATAATTGTCATTTATTTGTCCCCCGTCCCCCGGGTTGCTATGGGAGGAGCCAAACGGAGTAAAATTGATTAAAATTTTTAAAAAATTCGTCACTGACAGATGTAACTCTTCTAAATAATATTCTACTATGCAAGTTAGAAATTAACGATAGTGATACTTTATCAGGCAAAATTTTGCTATTTGATATTCAAAAGTTAGAATCGATCTTAAAGCTGTATTAAGTTAAATGTGCTGTGAAAAAAATATATTCCTTTGTCTTGATGTTGTTATCATTATGTTTATGCACACTACCAAACAATCAGTATATCCTTGTAATAATTATCCTTTATCTACACACTTTATCTGAATTCTAACATACAACTATACAGAGAACATTTAACTGTTACATTAATGATGTAAAGGTCTCAGAAGTCAAATCTTCATTATTAAACTTTTGTCTCATATAACTCCCTATCTCCCTGGGGGCCTAAGGGGATTATAAACGACTCTGAAACTAAGCAAAACATTATATTATACTTATATTGCATTGGTAGCATCCTTATGAGATTGCGGTTCAAAAGTGTACAAAATGCTGGGTTAACCCCCAGGATCCACAGAGGTGAAGCCAAGAGGGCCTACCTGGCTATTTTCATATTAACGACGTTTTCTGTGAAATTAAGCATTAGATAACACTCATTGCATTGGTAGCACTCTATTCGGTTGTTGTTCAAAATTGTAAAAAATGGCGGGGCTAACCTCCAGGGGCCTTAGAGGTGGTGCTAAAAATTGAACCCTTTTGACCCCGCCCCTCAGGCCATCGTGGTATCAGTCCCACCATTTGTATAATGTTCAGTTAGTACCTAATAAGGAAGCTTCCAGTCATTTTTTTTGTTAAATTCCGTCCAGCGGTTATGGAGAAGAAGTAGATTGTTGACGGACGGACGCCGGACGCTGAACGTCACGGTATCGCATAAGCTCACCTTGGTCCTTCGGACCAGGTGAGCTAAAATTATATTTCCATATAAACGATTTCTGAAACTAAGCATTGGGTAGCAATCATATTGCATTAGCTTAGGGATAGAAATACAAAATTGTACAAAAGCGAGGCTAACTTCCAAGGGGTCTAGGGGCGGAAAAACGGACAATCTTTATAAAATTATTTCACTCCGCCTCAATGAAGCTTGTAAAACTCACTTTAATGGAGATGAATAACGTTCATATCGCAATATTACAATTTTATTTCACTCCGCCTCTATGAAGCTAGTTAACTCCGGTCACTTTAATGGAGATGATTGGGCACGCGCTGACCTCGGACCGTAGAGCGAGAGAGAGAGAGAGAGCGAGAGAGAGAGAGAGAGAGAGAGAGGGAGGGGGGGGAGGTAAAAGTATACAAACCAATAGAACAAGGGGCGGAGCCAAAAGGGGTCAATTTTGCTGATTCCAATATTATCGTACTCAGTCAACAAATCTCGATCGAGCTGGTTCAAAATACAGAAAAAAGGACTTTCCATAATAATTATTTTATTTGACAATATCTTGAATATCACAATGTAAACACTTATCTTAATGGAGTGTTGCAATAAATTTAATGAAAAAAATAAAAATTAAAAATCCAATTTTCGATTTGGGTCATTCTTATTTTCTCATGGAACTACTGCCTTATCGGAATTTGTGAAAACAGAAATTAAGTATTGTTTATTGAATTCTATAAATATCCAGTATATCCAGGCAGGGTGTTTCAGAAAACATGACCCGATTTTAAATCTTACAACTTCGTCATGAAACATCATAGGTGCACGAATGAAAACATTCTGGAAAACAAGCTATACCACCCCATTTGTAGGAATACAATAATTTACAGCTAGGGTTTCATAGAAATCATTTCGACGCCATTAACGACACGCCTAAAATAATATACTATTTTTTTCCAAAGTACATTCGATAACAAAACTAAAAAAAAAATTACATTTTTGTTGTAAAATAATTATTTCAATGATGAAACTTCATCAAAGATGATTTTGAGCTTGCCTTGAACCAGTTTAGGTACCTAAAATATTACACAGGAACAAGATATTGTTTTTCTTATATCAATATTTCAGTTTGACGGTATTCCTGCAAATTATGATTAATGTCCAAATGAAAAATGACGTTATTTCCGATTAAAAAAAAATAATCAAGTTTGTTACATGTAGCATATGAACTGCATTTGTTAGAACTGCACCTATACCTACACACCAAATTAAATTGCATAAATGTCCATGTTTAAATTGTCAAAAATTTACATCGGGACCTTTCTGTGTTTGGGTTTTTATCAAGCATTGAAATCGAGACCTTGTCTAATGATTCCGCAGTCTTTACAATTATGTTTCAAATATGTCTTAATTCAAATTGTGGATTTTGTTCTTATTTACATGGAACATATCTGAAATAAGAAAAGAATATGAAAAAGAAAAGATTATTTTGTAAGCTTTGATATACATACTTTTCAGTACAAATGTATTTATTTTCAATAAACATTATTGAATAAGAATCCAAATAACATGTTAATAAAATAATTGAACGTAATATGAAGATAAATATTCCTGTGTCTTCGTGTAATGCTATATTGCATTACAATATGCAATTATCTAAAAAGAATGAAAATAATCAAACTGAAATAAATAATGTAGATGAAACATTAACATATGTGATGAATAATGAAGGTCCATTAAAGTATACACATATAATAACAAAGATCGACAAACACTGATACCATATTCCCTAGAATACTCATGATCAATAATACAGTTTAATTTTGATAATAATAATATTTCTAATATCAGATTGTGCTGAAATCCTTGTTCCTGGTTGTTATACATGCTATAAAGATGGATATGATATATATTTCAACACCTCCGTCTTTCAAACAATATACTTCAAATGTAGTAGTACTGGTTTTGATTTTATCTATTAACCTCATGGTTTAAATATAGGTAAAGAAAGTATTGTATGTGAGTGAATGATGAACAAAATTGCTAAAATAAATGAGTGAATAAATATCAAATTCAATGTAGATACAAAGTGGACAGTCAAAGTATAAGCACCAACAAAAATATAGTTCTTTGACTTTCTGACGTTTCCACAAATTAGCAACATTCATGTAAGATTTATCTGGGGGTATTGCCACACACTTCATCTATAAAATGTATGTAAAGATATTAAAACATTTTGAAAATGAATTCGTTTTTGATTATGGTTTACTGAGTCCACTGCAGGCTAATAATTTGAGTGTGTTTCTTATTGTTATACTCCATCTGCCCATTACTTATCTGCTCTTTTCTATCACTATACATGTAGTGTGATTACATGTGTAATTTAAGTTTCACGAGATATTCTTAGATTAGTCTTACCGTAAATTTATTAATGTGTATATCTGGTCATTCTGAATTTGGGAACAATTTACGTAGAAGCAGCCCTGCTTCGTTACCGCAATACATTTTTGCATATCGGAAAGCAGCCCTGATGGTCCATGATCTGTACCGTATTTCGCTATAATGTACACACAACCCCTAGATTTCAGTGCTTTCTTACAAAACGCTAAGAAAGCTTCATTGTTTTGGTCAAGGGTTTCTGAAGATATTTTTTCTTGGGGAAGCGACGCATTTGGTCGTATTTGCAGCTATGTTGTAAATGATTTTAATAGAAAAGATGAAAACAGTTTTCCCATTTGACTGATACATACCATTAATTGTTGTGATGAATATCCTTTTAGTAACAATTGTTAAAGATGTTTGTATCACTTTAAAATAACTTTTTTTTCTACATTTCAGGCCTATTATGTCAGGATGTTTGGGGTATGTATTATTATCTTTATCAGCGCAAATTCACGTTGTAATGTATATCTGATTTAGTTATCATGTTCAACAGCATCCAATTAAGGTATATAGGAATGTTTCAACTTGGTCGTAAACTATTTCCCAAATGTGATAAGTATGCATAACTAGTAGCGCTACTTTCCATGAAAAACAAGCGCTAGCTGATATTCAAACATTCGAATCTATCTTCAAACAATTTGATATTTTGATTAGTTTATATTATTAAATAAATAAATTTGGGTTCTATTGATAACTAGTTAAATTTTGTATTATATTTCAAAATGGCTGCTATTTTGAAAGTTGGCCACCCTGATATACTGTCTCGGAATATAACTCGTTTTATAAGAGTTCATTCAAAACGTCAAGGTAAACTTCCGTAATATCTAATTATTATGGCCAGGTTTAGAGGGCATTATTATTCTCATAGTATTGTCGAGGGATGGAATAGTGCACCAGCCAAAGTCGAGGGCACTATCCCATCACGAGACAATACTGTGAGACATTCTGTGAAATGAAGCATTAGATAACACTCATTGCATTGGTAGCACTCTATGAGATTGTGGTTGAAAATTGTACAAATGGTTGGGCTGGACGCCCGGGTTCTAAGGGGCGGAGTCAAAACGCTCAATTTTGCTATTTATATATAAACGACTTCCTGTTATGAAACTAAGCTTTGTTTGGAAAACACTCATATTGCATTAGTAGCATCCTTATTAGATGGGTACTCACAATAATAGATGGTGGGACTGACCCAGCGGGGCCTGAGGGGCGTGACCAATGTGGTCAATTTGACATTTACCTAATAAACAACGTCTCTCAAACTAAACATTATATAGAGAACAACCAACTTAATAATTTTACATAGACCACAGTGTAAAAGTGAAGTTTTGTAATGTATTATCAAAATAAAGGAATATTAGTTATTATGTTCTGTAATTAAAGTCTATAGGTTCTTATATAATACTAGATAACAAAAAAAGTTTGGGTCCTTCAGCTCAAACTCCAACCAGGGTAATCATGTTGAAATCAGGCGTATTTTTTACTAAAAATCCTGAAATTCTAATGTTTTACCTATTCATTATCAAATTTGATATTTTGAACCTAAATCTCAATCTGTACTTTCAAATTCATATCACGGTTATCTAGGAATAATTACCTGTCAGAAAACATTTTTATACTTTTGAAATTCATAATTAGCTCGCCAATCAGCGGCCGAGTAAAAATTCTATCCTGGACTCAATCTTGTATATACAGGGGCCATTTCGAATGTCTTTTTTTCATTTAGTTGGTTGTTCCTTATACTGCTTTGATAGCATCCTTATGGGATGGGAATTCAAAATTGTACAAATGATGGAACTAAACACAAACGGGCCTGGGAGGAAGGACCAAAATGGGTCAATATTGTTGGATTGTGGTATGTTTGTGTTGTGTCTCATTTATAATATTGGTACTTTGTCCATTTTATAGTACTATCTAACTAGAGCCTGCCATCAAAGACATCAAACATCACCCGGTTATACTGGCTCATCCCATAGGAATAACAGTATAGTGCTAATGCTGGACTTTGTGTTTCTTTGTGATAGTAGAACTCTTGTCCATGTTTTCAGTCTCTTGAGGCGAAGTATAAAGTTATCTGATGTAATTGCCTTTTGTCCGTGGTCGTGCGTCGTGTGTGTCCGTAAACAATCAATATTGTCGACTTATTTTCGAAAAAGCAAAGTCATCGAAATTTTGCAGAAACCTTCTAAAGCAAAGCATAAAGTCAGCATTAGAATTGTAAATTATTTGTTCCCCATCCCCCGGGTTGCTATGGGAGGAGCCAAACGGAGTAAAATTGATTAAAATTTTTAAAAAAATCGTCACTGACAGATGTAATTCTTCTAAATAATATTCTACTATGCAAGTTAGAAATTAACGATAGTGATACTTTATCAGGCAAAATTTTGCTATTTGATATTCAAAAGTTAGAATCGATCATAAAGCTGTATTAAGTAAAATGTGCTGTGAAGAAAATATTACTTTGTCTTGATGTTGTAATCAACATGTTTATGCACACTACAAAACAATCAGTATATCCTTGTAATAATCCTTTACTTACGAACTCTATCTGAATTCTAACATAAAACTATACAGAGAACATTTAACTGTTACAATAATGATGTAAAGGTCTCAGAAGTCAAATCTTCATGTATTGAACTTTTGACTCACATATCTCCCTATCTCCCTGGGGCATAAGGGATTATAAACGACTCTAAAACTAAGCAAAACATTATATGATTCTTATATTGCATTGGTAGCATCCTTATGAGATTGCGGTTCAAAAGTGTACAAAATGCTGGGTTTAACCCCCAGGATCCCCAGAGGTGAGGCCAAAAGGGCCAAACTGGCTTTTTCCATATTAACGACTTTTCTCTGAAATTAAGCAGTAGATAACACTCATTGCATTGGTAGCACTCTATGCGGTTGTTCAAAATTGTAAAAAAAAATTGCAAGGCTAACCTCCAGGGCCTTAGAGGTGGTGCTAAAAAGTGAACCCTTTTAACCCCGTCCCTCAGGCGATCGGGGGATCAGTCCTACCATTTGTATAATTTTCAGTCAGTACCCCATAAGGATGCTTCCAGTATGTTTTGTTAAATTCCGTCCAGCGGTTATGGAGAAGTAGATTGTTTTTTTTTTTTTTTTTTTTTTTTTTTTTTTTTTTTTTTTTTTTTGAAAATTACTTGTGTATTGAGTATTCTGTTCACATTAAGATTTGGAATTTAAATTGTTTTGGTTTAATGTTTGTAGTGGAGTGAATAAAACATTTGTATATACAAACAAAATCTAGCACAAAAAGACACACACACACACACATATATATAAAGAATTATAGACAATACACAAACAAAAAACAAAAAGATTCAAATCATACATATTTAAGTACTACAACATAAAACATCATACAAACATAGATTGGCATATTTCAAGAACTATTCAAAAATATATTTCCAATTGATCCATGTTTGATCAAATTTCTCATACTTCCATTTTTTAATTGACAGCTTTTTTTCAACATCATATTTTGTTACAAAAACTCACTCAAACCTTGCATATTTATGTTTTGTTTTTTTCTTGATACAGAAAAAATATAAAAATTAATATAAAGAATAATAAAATTGAGAGGTATTGAAAAAAATTCAGTCTCACCAAACAGTATTGTTTCTAAATTTAAATTCCACCACATTATTAGTTTTTTCATATATTTTTCTTTTCATATCTTGCCATATTTCAAAAGATTTTTGACAATACCAAAAAACATGTTCTATGTTTTCAACTTCTGTATTACAGATATTACATATATTAGTTTCAGAAATATTTATAATTTTTAAGTAATTATTCAAAGGGAGTATACGGTGCTGTAATCTATACTGAAACCATTGTATTGATGTATCTTTGGTAATTAGAAGTAGATTGTTTACGGACGGACGCCGGACGCTGAACTTCACGGTATCGCATAAGCTCACCTTGGTCCTTCGGACCAGGTGAGCTAAAATTATATTTCCATATACAATGTAAACGATTTCTGAAACTAAACATTGGGTAGCAATCATATTGCATTGGCTTAGGGATGAAGATACAAAATTGTACGAAAGTGAGGCTAACTTCCAAGGGGTCTAGGGGCGGAAAAGAAAACGGACAATCTTTATAAAATTATTTCACTCCGCCTCAATGAAGCTTGTAAACTCACTTTAATGGAGATGAATAACACTCATATCGCAATATTTACAATTTTATTTCACTCCGCCTCTATGAAGCTAGTTAACTCCGGTCACTTTAATGGAGATGAGTGGGCACGCGCTGACCTCGGACCGGCGTGAGAGAGAGAGAGCGAGAGAGAGAGAGAGAGAGAGAGAGAGAGAGAGGGGGAGGTAAAAGTATACAAACCAATAGAACAAGGGGCGAAAGCCAAAAGGAGTCAATTTTGCTGATTCCAATATTATCGTACTCAGTCAACAAACCTCGATCGAGCTGGTTCAAAATACAGAAAGAAGGACTTTCCATAATAATTATTTTATTTGACAATATCTTGAATATCACAATGTAAACACTTATCTTAATGGAGTGTTGCAATAAAATTTAATGAAAAAATAAAAATAAAAAATCCAATTTTCGATTTTAGGTCATTCTTATTTTCTCATGGAACTACTGCCTTATCGGAATTTGTGAAAAGAGAAATTAAGTATTGTTTATTGAATTGTATAAATATCCAGTATATCCAGGCAGGATTTTTCAGAAAACATGACCCGAATTTAAATGTTACAACTTCGTCATGAAACATCGTAAGTGCAGGAATGAAAACATTGTGGAAAACAAGCGAAACCATTCCATTTGTTGGAATAATTTACAGCTAGGGTTTCATATGAAATTTTTTTGACGCCATTAACGACACGACTAAAATAATATACTATTTTTTGCCAAAGTACATTCGATAACAAAAATTTACATTATGGTGGTAAAATAATTATTTCAATAATGAAACTTCATGAAAGATGATTTTTGAGCTGGCCTTGAACCAGTTTTAGTACCTAAAATATTTCACAGAAGCAAGAAAGAAATTGTTTTTCTTATATCAATATTTCAGTTTGAAGGTATTCCGGCAAATTATTGATTAATGTCCAAATGATAAAAATTTAATTGGCATAATTATGTTAGCTGAACTGCACATGCATCTATACATCTTCACACCAATTAAATTGCATTAATGTCCATGTTTAAATTGTCAACAATTGATATCGGGACCTTTTTGTCTTTGGATTTTCATCAAGCATTGAAATATAGACCTTGTATAATGATTCCGCAGTCTTTTCAATTATGTTCCAAATATGTCTTAATTCAAATTGCGGCTTTTGTTCTTATTTACATGAAACATATTTGAAATAAGAAAAGATTATGAAAAAGAAAATATTTTTTTGTCACCTTTAATATACATAATTTTCAGTATTTATTTTTAATAAACATTAGTGAATAAGAATCCAAATAACATGTTGATGAAATAATTGAACGTAATATGAAGATAAATATTCCTGTGTCTTCGTGTAATGCTCTATTGCATTACAATATACGACTATCTAAAAAGAATGAAAATAATTAAATTGAAATAATAATGTAGATGAAACATTAACGTATATAATAAATAATGAAGGTCCATCAAAATATACACATATAATACAAAAGATCGACAAACACTGATAAAAAACATATTCCCTAGTATACTTATAATCAATAATAATACAGTTTAATTTTGATAATAATAATATTTCTGATATCAGATTGTGATGAACTCCTTGTTCCTGGTTGTTATACATGCTATTAAGATGGTATGATATATTTTTCAAATACCTCCGTCTTTCAAACAATATACTTCAAATATAGAAGTACTGGTTTTGATTTTATCTTTTGTACCTGATGGTTTAAATATAGGTAAAAAAAAGTATTGTATGCGAGTGAGAGATGAACAAAATTGCTTCAATAAATGAGTAAATAAATATCAAATGCAATGTAGATACAAAGTGGACAGTCAAAGTATAAGCACCAACAAAAATATTGTTCTTTGACTTTCTGACGTTTTTACAAATTAGCAACATTCATGTAAGATTTATCTGGGGGGTATTGCCACACACTTCATCTATAAAATCTATGTAAAGATATAAAACATTTTGAAAATGAATTCGTTCTTGATTATGGTTTACTGAGTCCACTGCAGGCTAATAATTTGAGTGTGTTTCTTATTGTTATACTTCATCTGCCCATTACTTATCTACTTCTTTTCTATCACTATACATGTAGTGGATTACATGTGTAATTTAAGTTTCACGAGATATTCTTAGATTAGTCCTACCGTAAACTTATTAATGTGTATATCTGGTCATTCTGCATTTGGGAACAATTTACGTAGAGGCAGCCCTGCTTCGTTACCGCAATACATTTTTGCAAATCGGAAAGCAGCCCTGATGATCCATGATCTGTGTACCGTATTTCGCTATAATGTACACACAACCCCTAGATTTCAGTACTTTCTTACAAAACGCTAAGAAAGCTTCATTGTTTTGGTCAAGGGTTTCTGAAGATATTTTTTCTTGGGGAAGTGACGCATTTGGTTGAATTTGCAGCTATGTTATAAATGATTTTAATAGAAAAGATGAAAAACAGTTTTCCCATTTGACTGATACCTACCATTAAATGTTGTGATGAATATCCTTTTATAACAATTGTTAAAGATGTTTGTATCACTTTAAAAATAACCTTTTTTTTCTCTACATTTCAGACCCATTATGTCAGGATGTTTGGGGTATGTATTATTATTTTTATCTATCAGCGAATTCACATTGTAATGTATATCTGATTTAGTTATCATGTTCAATAACATCCAATTAAGGTATATAGGAATGTTTCAACTTGGTCGTCAACTAGTTCCAAAAGGCGATAACTATGCATAACTAGTAGTGTACTTTCCATGAAAAACAAGCGCTAGATGATATTCAAACATTCGAATCTATCTTCAAACAATTTGTTATTTTGATTGGTTGATATTGTTAAATCAATAAATTTGGGTTCTATTGATAACTAGTTAAATTTTGCATTATATTTCGAAATGCCTGCTATTTTGAAATTCAAGTTGGCCACCCTGATATACTGTCTCGGAATTTAACTCGTTTTATAAGAGTTCATTCAAAACGTCAAGGTAAACTTCCGTAATATCTAATTATTATGGCCGGGTTTAGAGGGCATTATTATCTCATAGTATTGTCGAGGGATGGAATGGTGCACCAGCCAAAGTCGAGGGCACTATCCCATCACGAGACAATACTGTGAGACATATTCTGTGAAATGAAGCATTAGATAACACTCATTGCATTGGTAGCACTCTATGAGGTTGTGGTTGAAAAAATTGTACAAATGGTTGGGGCTGGACGCCCGGGTTTTAAGGGGCGGAGTCAAAACGCTCAATTGCTATTTTCATATATACGACTTACTGTTCTGAAACTAAGTTTTGCTTGGATAACATTCATATTGAATTAGTAGCATCCTTATTAGATGGTGACTCACAATTGTACAGATGGTGGGACTGACCCAGCAGGGCCTTAAGGGCGTGACGAATGTGGGTCAATTTGACATTTACCTAATAAACAACGTCTCTCAAACTAAACATTATATAGATAAAACCAACTTAATAATTTTACATATACCACAGTGTAAAAGTGAAGTTTTGTAATGTATTATTAAAATAAAGGAATATTAGTTAGTTATTGTGTTCTGTAATTAAAGTCTAGGTTCTTATATAATACTAGATAGAAAAAAAGTTTGGGTCCTTCAGCTCAAACTCCAACCAGGGTAACCATGTTGAAATCAGGCGTATTTTTTACTAAAAATCCTGAAATTCTAATGTTTTACCTATTCATTATCAAATTTGATATTTTGAACCTAAATCTCAATCTGTACTTTCAAATTCATATCACGGTTATCTAGGAATAATTACCTGTCAGAAAACATTTTTATACTTTTGAAATTCATAACTAGCCCGCCAATCAGCGGACGGGTAAAAATTCTATCCTTGACTCAATCTTGTATATACAGGGGCCATTTCGAAGGTCTTTTTTATTTAGTTGGTTGTTCCTTATACTGCTTTGATAGCATCCTTATGGGATGGGAATTCAAAATTGTACAAATGATGG
The DNA here is from genome assembly GCF_041381155.1 of Argopecten irradians. Classification (NCBI taxonomy): domain Eukaryota; kingdom Metazoa; phylum Mollusca; class Bivalvia; order Pectinida; family Pectinidae; genus Argopecten; species Argopecten irradians. Next base: position 18,438,475 of record NC_091148.1, on the reverse strand, counting down.
AACTAAACACCCACGGGCCTATGAGAAAGGACCAAAATGGGTCAATATTGTAAGATTGTGGTATGTTTGTGTTGTGTCTTTTATAATATTGGTAACCTTTTGCCCAATTTTATAGTACTATCTAACTAGAGCCTAGCCATCAAAGGACACCAAAACATCAAATTATACTGGCTCATCCCACAGGAATAACATTACAGTGCTATGCTATACTTTTGTTCTGATATGCGACGTGAAATGGAAGCTCTTCGAATCTTGAATACTGACAATGTACTGAATAACAGTGAGTCAGTAGTTTTAGACTAAGGTGTTGTCGCGGGCAGTGGGCAATCAATAGTCTTCTAAACTTTGGAACTTTGAAGCCAAATGAGAGGTGGTGTCAATGAAGTTGTAAACTAGAAAAAAAGAAACTTATTAGAAAAAAAAACAGATTGACATACTCACAAAAGCAAGTGTGTGAATATATTGTCAGACTTTGGTTATTCTGTTTCTTTTATGATATAAAGGACACTCTTGCCCATTTTCTTCAGTCTCTTGTGTCCGTAAAAGTTAATGTATATCAATATTGCATTTTGTCCGTGTTCGTGGGTCGTGTGTCGAAACAAGCAAAACATTTTGGACCTTATTTTCCAAAAAGCAAATGCAATGAAACCTTGTCAAGCCAAAAAAATGCATAAGGTCAGCATTTGTAAATTGTGAATGGGATTTGTTGTCCCCCATCCACAGTGGTTGCTACGGGAGGAGCCCAAACGGATTAAAATTGATTTTAAATTTTAAAAAAATCCTTAACCGACAGATGTAACTCTTTTATTCAAAATATTCTACTTTGCAAGATAGAAATTAATTATAGTGATACTTTATCAGGCAAAATCGTCCTATTTGATATTCAAAAGTTAGCATCGATCATAAAGCAGTATTAAGTAAAATGTGCTGTGAAGAAAAATGTTCCTTTGTCTTGATGTTGTTATCAACATGTTTATTGCACACTACAAAAACAATCAGTATCATCCTTGTAATAATCCTTTATCTTACGAACTCTATCTTAATTCTAACATAAAACATATAAGCCAGATAACATTTAATTGTTACATTAATGATGTAAAGGTATTTAGAAGTCAAAATCTTCATGTAATATAACTTTTGCTCTCACTATATATCTTTCCTATCTCCCTGGGGGCATAAGGGAATGTATAAACCGACTCTGGAACGGACTAAGTAAAACATTTATATGATAACTTATATTGCATTGGTAGCATCCATTATGAGAATGCTCGGTTCAAAAGTTGTACAAAACATCGCTGGGTATAAACCCCCAGGATCCTCAGTAGGTGAGGGCCAAAAGGGCCAAACATGGCCTTTTTTTCCATATTAACGACATTTTCTCTGAAATTAAGCAGTAGATAACACTCATTGCATTGGTAGCACTCTATTCGGTTGTTCAAAATTTGTAAAAAAACACAATGCCAAGGCTAACCTCCAAGGGCCTTAGAGGTGGTGCTAAAAAATTGACCCTTTTGACCCCGTCCCTCAGGCGATCGGGGTGCATCAGGGCCCACCATTTGTATAATGTTCAGTCAGTACCCACCATAAGGATGCTTCCAGTTCGATTTTTGTTAAATTCCGTCCAGCGGTTTATGGAGAAGAAGTAGATTGTTTACGGACGGACGCCGGACGATGAAAACGTCACGGTATCGCATAAGCTCACCTTTGGTCCCTTCCGGACTCAGGTGAGCTAAATCATATTTACCCATATACAATTGTAAACGATTTCTGAAACTTAAACAATTGGGTAGCAAATCATATTGCATTGGCTTAGGGATGGTTAGATACAAAATTGTAAGGGGTCTACAAAAGTCTTGTCCCCAGGCTAACTTCCGAAGTATAGTGGTGTGAAGGAACTAGGGGCGGAAAAAACGGACAATCTTGTAATAAAATTATTTCACTCTCGCCTCAATGAAGCTTGTAAAAACTCACTTTTAATGGAGTTGAGGAATAACACTCATATCGCATTTATTACAATTTTATATCATTTCGCCTTTATGAAGCTAGTTAACTCCAGGTCACTTTAATGGAGATGATTTGGAGACAGCGCTCGCGCCTGACCGAGCGGAGCGCGCGCCGAGCGAGAGCCGAGAGAGAGAGAGAGGAGGGGGAGGGGTGAGGTAAAGTATACAAACCAATAGAACAAAGGGGTCGAAAAGCCCAAAAAGGGGTCAATTTTGCTGATTCAAATATATATCGTACTCAGTCAACAAATCTCGATCGAGCAATTGTTAAAAATACAGAAAGAAGGACTTCCATAATAATTATATTATTTGACAATATCTTGAATAACACAATGTAAACACTTATCTTAATGGAGTATGTTGCAATAAAATTTAATGAAAAAATAAAATTAAAAATCTCAATTTTTTTCGATTCATTGGGTCATTCTTATTTTCCATCATGGGAACTACTGCCTTAATCGTGAATTTTGTGAAAACAGAAATTACGTATTTGTTTTATTGAATTCTATAAATATCCAATATATCCAGGCCAGGGATGTTTCAGAAAAACATGACCCGAATTAATGTTACAACTTCGTCATGAAACATCATAAAGTGCAGGAATGAAAACATTGTGGTAAAACAATGCGAAACCATCCCATTTGTTGAATAATTTACAGCTAGGGTTATACATATGAAAATTTTTTTAGACGCCATTAACGACACGACTAAAATAATATACTATTTTTTGCCAAAGTACATTCGATAACAAAAATTTACATTATGGTGGGTAAATAATAATTATTTTTCAATAATGAAAAATATCATGAAAAGGATGATTTTGAGCTGGCCTTGAACCAGTTTTAGTACCTAAAATTATTTACACAGAAGCAAGAAATTGTTTTTCTTATATCAATATTTCAGTTTGAAGGTATTCCGGCAAATTAATTTATTGAATAATGTCCAAATAAAAAAAATATGGCATAATTACCCCTGAACTGCATCTATACCTTCACACCAATTAAAATTGCATTAATGTCCATGTTTAAATTGTCAACAATATTGATATCGGGACCTTTTTGTCTTTGGATTTTTTATCAAGCATTGAAATATAGACCTTGTATAATGATTCCGCAGATCTTTTACAATTATGTTTCCAAATATGTCTTAAAATTCAAATTGCGGCTTTTGTTCTTATTTACATGAAACATATTTGAAAATAAGAAAAGAATATGAAAAAGGGGGTAAAGAAATTATTTTGTAAGCTTTGATATACATACTGTTTTCCAAATGTTATTTATTTTTACGATAAACATTAGTGAATAAGATCCAAATAACATTGTTAGATAAAAATATATTTCTGACGTAATATGAAGATAAATATTCCTGTGTCTTCGTGTAATGCTCTTATTGCATTACAATATACGACTATCTAAAAAGAATGAAAATAAGTAAATTGAAATAATTGATGTAGATGAAACATTAACGTTATCTAATAAATAATTAAGGTCCATCAAAATATACACATATATATACAAAAGATCGACAAACACTGATAAAAAACATATTCCCTAGTATACTTATAATCAATAATAATACAGTTTAATTTTGATAATAATAATATTTCTAATATCATATTTGTGATGAAGATCCTTGTATCCCCTGGTTGTTATACAAGCTATAAAGATGATATATATGATGTATATTTTCAACACCCTCCGTTCTTTCAAAACAAATTATACTTCAAATATAGTAGTACTGGTTTTGATTTTAATCTATTAACCTCATGGTTTAAATATATAGTAAGAGAAAGTAATTGTATGTGATGTGAGTGATGAACAAAATTGCTTTAAAATAAATGAGTGAAAAAACAAAAAAACAACAAATGCAATGTAGATACAAAGTGGACAGTCAAAGTATAAGCACCAACAAAAAAATATAGTTCTTTGACTTTCTGACGTTTCCACAAATTAGCAACATTCATGTAAGAGTTATCTGGGGGTATTGCCACACCACTTCATCTAGTAAAAATGTATGTTAAAGATTTATAAAACATTTTTGAAAATGAATTCGTTTTTGATTATGCTTTTACTGAGTCCACTGCAGGCTAATAATTTGAGTGTGATTTCTTATTGTTATACTCCCATCTGCTCCCATTACTTATCTACTCCTTTTCTATCACTTATACATGGGGTTAGTGTGATTACATGTTTGTAATTTAAGTTTCACGAGATATTCTTAAGTTAGTCCACCACCGTAAATTTATTAACGTGTGTATATCTGGTCATTCTAGAATAGGGGAACAATTTAGCGTAGAAGCAGCCTCTGCTTCGTTTACCGCAATACATTTTCTGCATATCGGAAGCAGCCCTGAAGGTCCAATGATTTGTACCGTATTTCGCTATAAATGTTAACACACGTACCCCTAGATTTCAGTACTTTCTTACAAAACGCTAAAAAAAGCTTCATTGTTTTGGTCAAGGTTTTCTGAAGATTGTTTTTTTTTCTCCCCCGGGAAGCGACGCATTTTTGGTCGTATTTGCAGCTTTAATGTCCTGTAAATGATTTTAATAGAAAAAGATGAAAACTAGTATTAACCAATATGACTTGATACATACCATTAATAATTGTAATATAATAGCCTTTTAGTAACAATTCTTAAAGATGATTTGTATCACTTTAAAATAACATTTTTTTCTTACATTTCATACCTACGTCATATTGAGTATGGGGTATGTATTATTATCTTTTATCAATCAGCAAATTCATGTTGTAAAAAATGTATATCTGATTTTGTTTAACATGTTCAAAACCGCCAGCATCCAATTAAAGTATAAAGAAACGGTTTGCAACTTGGTTCTCGTACACTCGTTTCCCGAAATGCGATAAGTATGCAAAGAAACTAGTAGTAGTACTTTCCTTGGAAAATAAAGCTAGAATGATATTCAATTACATTCGAATATATTCTTCAAACAATTTGATGATATTTTGATTGGGTTTAATATTGTTTAAAATATATAAATTTTGGTTCTATTGATAACTAGATACGCATTTTGCCATTAATATTACAGAAATGGACTGCTAATTTAGGGAAAGATTCTAAGTTGGCCACCCTGATATTCATTGAGATACTGTCTCGGAATTTTACCTGTTTTAATAAGAGTTCATTCAAAAACGTCCAAGGTAAAACTACCTTAATAATCTAATTATAATGGCGCTGGTTAAGAGGGCATTAATATCACATGAGTATTATCGCGGGATCGGAATGGTGCACCAGCTAAACGAATCGAGGCAACTATCTCCAAACACGAGAACAATTCTGTGAGACATATTATGTGAAATGAAGCACTAGATAAACATCTCATTGCGATTGGTTTAGCAACTCTATGATGTTGTTGGTTTGAAAATTGTTACAAAATGGATGGGCTGGACGCCCGGGTTCTAAGTGGCGGTGTCAAATAACGCTCAAATTGCTATATTCATAAACACGACATTCTGTGTCTGAAAACTAAGCTTTGTTTGCGATAAACACACAAATTGGCATTAGAAGCATCCGTTATTTGATGGGGAATCACAATTTGTAAAGTTTTTGGGTACTCGCCGGCATCGTGGGCCTTTTTGATGGGCGTTGGCCAATGTGGTCCAATTTGACAGCTTTACCTAAGTAAACAACGTCTCTCAAACCTAAATATGATATAAATGTAACAACCAAACTTTAATAATATTTACATAGGACCACAGTGAAAAAGTTAAGTTTTGTTAATGTAGTAGGCCTTGGTGTAATGCCGGCCTGGCCAAGAGCCTCTCCAACTGGACTCAAAGTTCACAAGGAGAGGACTCATGACAAGGGCGACATAGGGGACATGCATCATGTGGGTCCCGTTCCTCATAGAAATGGGAACACCCATGAGCAGACCCCTGACGCTGACCCGAGCGGGACATACCAGGCATTACAACGACAATTACGTAAACAAGGTAAGAAAATTACGTCAAAAACGTAAAATATAAGCAACACACCCTAAACACGTAAAAAAACAGTGTTAGGTGACACAAATCTTACCTAATAACAACGGCAACGAAGCCTCAGCGACGAAAAACCGAACAAAAAAACAAACGTAAACAAACCGGAAACAGCGAGACGTCACCAGTAATGACGGATCGCACGGAACACCGGCAAGCACGTGGAACAGTCAAAAAACGGCCGAAAAAGGCACAAAAAACGAATGACAGTACAAAAAGAAAACAACACAGGGCAGATGGGTAAACACACAACTGAATGTGTGAAAAAATTTGACTAAAACGTCAAATAAATGGACCTAACAGCGAAACGAAATAGACACAATGCAATTGCCGTCCGAGCTGTGTAGCGCCATAAAGGAAAGAGGAAGGGAGACCACTCTATGTTACTCTCGTCGAGTACGAGATGAGGTACGGTAGGGAGACGGGATTCTCAAATCTTATGTTTGTTGGGGCTACAAAGATGGGTGTAGGTAGCGTATTTGCATACTAAAGTTATGGTAACGTATTACTGAAATGAAATTGTTGATATTTAAAGTCTTTCACTGGATTCTGTAATTCATTGAAAAGTTCACAGTTATGTTTCGTAGGACTGGATCCTAAAATAAGATAAAATTGACCGTGTCTTCAAAAATATAATTTTAACACTTTATATGTTGAAAGTATGTAAATAATTTTAAATCAATATAAAAGTTGGATCTAAGAATCACAATGATTCTTATTAAAAGCATTCCAAAGGAAATTTACTGAGTCCTTACTGTCACTTAGTGTCACTCATTTTTTCTTTGTGCAGCAACATGTATACATTTAAATTCATGTCTTATAAGGCTATGATGGTAAGGATTCACTTCATAGGTTTGACTGTAAAGGTCTCTTTTGGACTTCATGTAATTGCTATGAAAGTAATTACTCTGAAGTAACTTAATTAAATGACAATTACAAATTAGATGATTACATGTAACGGTTAATTATTTGATAAGTGTTGAAAATCTTAACTATTTTAAATGTTACAAAGGCATAAAATGATCTCAGTGGGGCTCTGAATATGGTGGGGCTAATTTATACAATGATGTTGTGTTTATCCATAAGTATTTTATATTCGTGTAAAGTTTCATGCCTATAAATGAATTTCACAAATAATTGGAGTAGGCACAAAGATACCCTTTTAACAGATTAAATGACTACAATAGATTTTTCTTTTATCTATAATAAAAAAACCCTATTGTGCTAAATTGGAAATGATTAAAAGTTAAGATTAGCTATGGTATCATTCTAAATGTTCAATAAAATGCAAATATTGTTAATTCATGTTACATCAAAATTGGATCAATTAGACCCAGTATCTGTAATGCTATTCTAAGTAATCACTGATAATGAAATTCTTGACATAATCTCTAGATGCCCTAAGATTTCTCAAGTCTTGAAATTTCATTGATTTGATCATGCTCTTGATGGTTAAATATTTAAATTTAATGTTCTGGCATATTTATTAGATGGTATTACATACATGGAGAATTCCCCCACAAGCCCACATTCATAATAATGATAAGAAAACAATATCCCAATGAAGGCAGTTAATATTGTACATTTTTACATTAGGTAACATACCTTTATCTAGGGGTAATTTTTGATCCCATTATTCCATGAACAGATATCTGCCTATGAATTGAAGTCAGGTATCCCATTTACGGCACAGTAGCTTGTTAAATTTCTGTAGATAATCTGCTAATAATAAAATGGCAAGTAGTAAAGCTCGGAAACATTTTCTATTACGACAGTAGAAAATGATTCATCAATTTTGTATTACAGTTTCATAAACACCTTTCTGTATAAACTCAGGTCATGATACAACAAGATGCTCATAGCTATAACATTTCAGTTCCTTTTTCTTGATATTATTTATTTGTGCTTTATGTTAAAAAAATTAGCAGTTAGATTGTGAAGATCTCAATAGTCTTTGTCCATGTAGAAAATCAGTGGTTCTAAACATGTTTAATTTCATGAGTCAAAATTAATGCATCTTAACAATGGTGATGTACCACATTTACAGAGGTTAAGACTAAATATATCTATGGATCAAGGTATTGAATAAGTTGTCTTAGCAAGCATTGTGTATATAAAGCATGTCAAGGTGGATGTTCAGCTGGATTTGGATTTGAAGAACAATCAAAAAATGGCTTTATCAAAAGTCTAAACTATATAATAAACTTGGTAAATCAAAGTTGATTGACTTTTGAATATAGGTGAATTGGATTAAGTAATATTGTTGGATATTTATACAATTAATTAGGTTCAGCTGTACACTAACAACGTGAATGTTGGTGCTAGTTCTATTAAAGGTACCTAAATTTGAGACAGTTTATGATGCTGACTTAAGTTTCAATTTGGTATTTTATAAAATACATTCTGTAATTTGTTTTCCATTAAGCAACTGTTAGTCTAGGTGGTCTTTATACAGAGTTGGTTGCTAGCTGTATTAAGCAGGTGGTCTTTATACAGAGTTGGTTGCTAGTTGTATTAAGTAGGTGATCTTTATACAGAGGTGGTTGCTAGCTGTATTAAGCAGGTGGTCTTTATACAGAGGTGGTTGCTAGCTGTATTAAGCAGGTGGTCTTTATACAGAGGTGGTTGCTAGTTCTATTAAGCAGGTGGTCTTAATACAGAGGTGGTTGTTAGCTGTATTAAGTAGGTGGTCTTAATACAGAGGTGGTTTCTAGCTGTATTAAGCAGGTGGTCTTTATACAGAGGTGGTTGCTAGTTGTATTCATGTTATGTAGGTGGTCTCTATACAGAGGTGGTTGCTAGCTTATTAAGTGGATGGTCTCTTTACAGAGGTGGTTGCTAAGTCTATATATCTTACTGTCCTTGGCTATATAATGTGTATGATGATTACTAACTGCACCACTTTTACTGCGAGTTGATTTATTTGAAAAGTATTTTGCAGTGAACAATATCTCTCAACAATGTTTGTAATATAATCCCATATATCGATCAGAGAAAATCAATCTGTCCTTTCTGTAAGTCAGGAAAACAGAGAAAAATCTATAAATAGGGACAGTGAACAGGATGATTGTATTGACAATTACTCCTCCATAAAACTAATCAATCTACCTAACTGAGCAATAAAATACATTCATTTAAGGAGAGGACGAGTGGTTACAAAGGGGGACAACTGTACACATGTGGCATATGTTGTTTATGCTTCTGAAAGCTGCAGAAGACCACCTGTAGACTTAACAAACAGCCAGATATTATATAGCTCCAGCCAGTGGTATATTTTTTAAGTAATTCCAGCCAATCTGACTTATTTTCGTGGCCACAGTGACAAAATAGTTAAGTCCTGACATATTACCACAAGCCTTCCTCGTCTTGGTCACAAGTTCAAATTCCATGTGGGGCAGTAGCCAGGTACTGACTGCTGGTCTCTGGCTTTCCTCCACCAATAAACCTGGCACTTCCTTATAAAAACAACTCTGGCAGTTAATAGGATGTTTATAAAATAAGAATATAATCAAACCAAATGTATATACATGCATAATGTGTAAACTTGTTTTAAAATCCATGTTCAATGAATGAAGTTTATATTTGGCCTTATGAAATACGAAGACAACATTAAATAAGTTTGTTGAAACCTTTTGTTTTCCCCAGGTGCGTAACCTTCAGTTAAAGGAGGAGATGGAGAAGTCGCGAGTTCTCCAGGAGGCGCTGCATGCCTTAGCCACAGAACATCATGACCTGGAGCAGACGCTGACGTTTACCGGGCGGAAATCTCCGGCTCGATACTATGACACGGACGATGATGAATTTTATGACTGTGATGATGATAATATTTCAGAAAATGGTAATTATATAAACAAGCAACAGAAATTAGACAAAAAACAGTGATTATTCTTAACAGTGTATTTTTAGAATTGTTTTTTCAAGAAAGTATTAGCTTTATATATAAGCTGATGGTATGCATGAATCAAGATATTTTAGTTAACAAAAAGAAACTATTTTATCTTTTTCTTTTACCTTTAAAGTAAATAGTAATATATTTTATTTGATTAAATCTTGTTAAGACTATCAATAACTAAAGAATTACATATCAGACAACTATATCAAATAGTCTGAATGCTAAATAAATACTTGGAATTATGCAAGCTATAAGGTATCTAAACATATACAGGTCCGTATGAGAGTTTTGAGATCCCAAAACCATGTGGGTAATTTATAAAGTAAGTTTTTTTAAAATTTTTATTCAATAATTAATGCATGTAAATAACATGTAAAAAAAAAAGATTTACCGTCAATTAGTCCCACATTCTGGTGATTATCATGTCACAAAAATTGTACTTTACCCACATGGATAAACCTGTTTCCATGGATCTCGAAAATTCCCTGTACTAAACTGTACTATTGCTATTATATGCATTAAGTATTACAAAGTTACTTCCCTTTAATTTGTTGACTTTTAAAATTAACTTATTCAATATTCTTTTACCCTTGAAATTGACATATTCCTGCTTAGAGTCCAAAAAGAGTTTTATTGCAGACAATCTTTCAAAAAAAGTTCAGAATTTTCACTAGTGGTTTGAAATTTTTTTTTTTTTATTCAATCATATTTTTTTCAATTTTTCATATTAAAACTGACCTGTATTGAAACTGAAATAGATAAATGTAATTATTTCCAAAGTAGGTGTATACATGTACTGTTTAGGACAATAATTGTTTTTATTGATCAAGTATGTTGCATTAAGAATTACTTTTCTTACGTGAAAATATTTTTTTCATATCTTGAGAATAGTTCATGTTTTAAAGTATACTTATATGTTTACTTTATTTTAGGGAAAAATGAAATGACAGACTCCGTGACAACTTCTTATCTCGATGCCATGTCTTTCGAATCTACAAAATCAGGATCTTATTTTCCAAAACAAATAGAGGTTACAAATGGATGTGTTCAGTCTAGATTTGGCAGGTAACTAACCACATTGCTGTCAGTCATAGCACTCTTGAGAATTTGTTATATGCAACCTCTCTGTTTATAACCCTCTCCTTCATCTTTCTTATTCTCTCTCTCCATCCTTTTTTTACACGATTATTTTTCTGTTTTTGTCTCTCTCTGTGGATGTATGATAGTATAAGCTGTGTGTATGTGTAGAATTAAAATGTCTTTGTTTGTCCTGTCAAATGTGGTACACAACTTGGAAAAAGAATTTAAAAAAAATAACAAAAAAAATCTTTATATATATGCATATTACAGAGTTATCTGCCCTTTCAGGTAGGTATTGATTGTTACATCATTTGTTTGAGGGAGTAAGGTCTGGCATATTATTGGCAGAAAATGACGTTATTTTTTACATTCAAATTGATGACATCACAATTGATAACCTACCCACAAGAGAGGATAACTCTGTTTTATGAAAAGATGGAATTGAAGGAAGAACCAACAGTCCTAAAGTCAATGATTCCTGCTGAAGTCTAGGATGCACAGATACTATGGAAATAAAGAACTTTGCAAATATTTAAAACATTGCAGTACTGTTAATAGTGTGGTGGTGCCTTATACTTACCGCATCTAACTTAAGACCAGCGTTCGAAATTAACGCCTGTCCATCTGCCCGTGACTGGCAACTTTAATTTGTAGTATGGCAAACAATTTTTGCAATGCAACTGGTCCTTTGACCGGCAATTTTTTAGTCCAGTTCTGATAGAGTACTCAAGATATACAAAACACAAATAGCAATAGCATTGTAGAAAGGGTGAAGATCAAACTGTACAAAACAATTTTTCGCAATATTTTTGTTTTCAGTCAATTTTGTTGAGAGTGCACGATACTAAAACAGATACGTGGATATTTTTATTAGTAGAACTATAATTTGTAAGTATATAAACTACAAGGATGAATCATAACTTTGTAAGGACCAGTAACTTTCTCGAAACAAACTTAAGTCAAAAACTGACTTTAGTCATAAATTGCAATACAAGTTACATAAGGAGAAAAACTTAAGTTTTGACTTAAGTCTGCAATTTTGTTTCGAGAAATCGGGGCCAGTAACTTTTAGTTTCAGTCGGTCCTTAAGACCAGCTGGAAAATATCCTTAAGGGAGAGCACTGCTTAAGACTACCTGCTTAAGAAGACCACTTTACCCCTGTCAATTGGTGACCATGGTTAACCATGGTCAGTAAGGTTAACCATATTTAACCATGGTTTTACCATGGTTAGACATGGTTTCGGCATATTTTAACTATGGTAGTAACCATGGTTAACCATGGTTAAATTTATGACCATGGTCAACCATGGTTGAGCTAATGTTGATATCCTTCAACCATGTTTGACCATGGTTAACAATGGTTGACCATGGTTTCACTTCATATTTTAACCATGGTTAAAATTATGACCATGGTCATCCGTGGTTGAGATGATGTTGATATTCTTCAACCATGTTTGACCATGGTTAACCATGGCTGACCATGGTTTCACTTCCCGACAACATGAGTCACATGACTTCTATATGTTTCCCGCCAAAACAGTCACCATCCAAAATGGCTGCTGTGTCTGTTGGAGTGTGGAAGGGGAAACATCTCTCTTCTTAAAATGGAAGTTTTGGCCAATTAGTGAATGGATTATCTTATTCCTGAATGTCTGTAAGTACAGATGAACACTTTTAGTAAGTTTTGATTTGTCTGCAATTCTTTATCAACATGAAATCGTTGCACACTGATATTGTGTTCCTATGCATATACAATTTTTTTTATAGGTTTATGTATTTGTCAATTGTTATTGAGTTATATTGTCCATATAAACTATCATGTTTTGTAACTATAGGTTTATTTCAGACAAATACTAATTTACTTGGAATGTATAATGAAATCAATTGCTGCATATCCCTGATAACAGATTTTCTTAGCACTTATCTGTGGTAGTATGAAAATATGATGAACATAGTAAACTGGTGGTGATTCCAAGTTAAACTCTTCTGTTGTTATACATGAACACATGGATTATACCTATTGCCATCACAATTTGTTTCAGCAAATATTGAATTGAGTAATAATATCAAGATTCCAATGGAATTTCTATTGGATTGATACAAAATTCGATATATATTTACCACTTGAATTCTATTGGAAATATCACTTAACCAGTGAAAATTCTGGCAAATTTTACCTCTGTTCCACTGGATATACCTCTGAAATTCCAAGGAAATTCCACGTAAATCCAATGAAGTTTTTTGTAGGGTAACCATGGCCTGAACATGTTTTGACAACAATGAGACCCTGTTTTGACAATGACTTGACCATGGTTTGACCAATGAATTGACCATGGTTAACCATGGTTTAACCATGGTCAACCATGGTTCAACCATGGTAAACCATGTGTTTTGACCATGGTTTATAAACCATGGTTTAACCATGGTTTGACCATGGTTTACATATAACCATGGTTCCAACATCAACCATGCTTAACCATGCTTGACCATGGTTGGCCATTTAACGTAGAAGTCAAAACCATGGTTAACCATGGATAACCATGGTTCCTGGGCAATGGTTAACCATGGTTTAACCATGGTCAACCATGGTTTTCATAGCTTCAATTGACCACTTTATTTACATGTAACACAAATTGACCTATATATACATATGTAACAAGCACCTGGCTATAAAAAAACCCATTGTAATCACCTGAATGTTGAACTAACAATACCTAGATGTCACCATTTTATCTTTGTCTGACCCAGGCTTATCATTCACATGCTTAAGAGTGGTGGATCTAGAGGGTTTCGAGGCTTCAGGAATCTGACCCATTCTTGAGTAGGTTCTTTAAAAATCATGTATTTTCACCAGATTTTTCTCAATTATACACTCATGGGAAATCAAGCCCCTAGTGATTGTGACCACCCCCTACCTTGTTAAGCTAGTTCTTAGGATCCGCAACTGCATCTTTGGAAATGGTAAATCTTGATCGACAGCAATCATGAGACATTGAACATCAACAGCTAGAGTGTCTCAGAATTTGTTTCAGTGAATGTAGCATTAAAACAAATAAGAAAATTTTACAATGAATGGTTGAGTTCACTTTTACCAGAAAATAAACATGGAGTATGGGTACTTTGTGGAAAAATAGTAAAGGGAAAGCACTCTTGCATACTTGAAAATTATTTTAATTTTATAAAAAAGTCCAAGGGGGAGCACTCCTCTATGCTTAAGAAATCATCACCTGATCAGCAGTCAGGATTTTCCAGAGAATTGCTTGGTAATAATGGAGATCTGCTTTGCACATTGTTCATTAAATACATCTGTTCACTGTAAACATGATCAGAATTTCACAATCAATCTCTCACAGAATTTGTAGGTATACTTGATGATATTGTGTATTGTTTTCAGGGGTTTATCTGTACAATGAAACATTGTCAGGTAAATGAACAACTAGCTACCAAGATTATAAACAGTAAAAGCCTATGCTTTTGAACTTAAAAGGTTTAACTTAGAGCCAATTACAAGGCCCAGTTTTACAAACATTTCCAAAATTTAAGGGATTCCTGTGAATAACTTTAAAGTATTAAAGAAGTTAAGGAAACAATCTTAAGTTAAATAAGGAGCCTTCCTTAAAATCTGTAATGCTTTCTTACATGTATATGGAAAATTTTAAGTTATGGATGCTTAAATCTATGTTCATAAAACTGGGCCCAGATGGTCCTTGTTCCGTAATTCTGAAGCCTGTAATAAGCGGGAAACATACAGTTAAACAAATGTAGTTTGTTATACACATGGTACAGATATATTATAGATACATTTACAGGGACTGAAAAGTACTGCGTTGTAACAATGCTTTAGTAGATTGCCAGTTTGTAAGCATATCTTATTACTGTAGAACCCTGAATATGTAACTGAATATTACATTATAACATATTTTCAATGCCACACATGCATTCATATGCAACTGACAAATTCTCAGTAAATAAAGCCAAAAATCTATATGGGATTAGAATATCTTTGAGGTGTTTTATTTATCCAGCATGTCCCTACATTATACATTAAGGGACGAGTTAGGTCCCCAGTGGCTTTGGTGGAGAACGTGTCAATCTTAAAATTGTTTCAATCTTAAAAAAAATTTCAACCTTGCAACATGAAATGATGTAGGAAAGTGACTGATTTCCAGCTATATGATTGATGTAACTATTTTTGAACTTGGGGTATGAAATAAGTTTTGTTCGCAAATTTTTGTGAGAATATGCTTTGCGGATTCACACAGTTTGCAAACAAAATTTCTTAAAATCCCCAATAAAGTAAAAAAATAATTACATCAATACTAAAATGAATACAAAAAAAAAATACAAAAAAATTAATTGCAAATTACTTTACTGTATCGACACAAAACTCTTAAAAAACTTTATAAATACAACCTTGAATAAATACAGGAACATGAAACGTAGGCATTGTCACACAAACATCTGAATCTTTAGGTTTTAATTTCAATTGCACATGAGATTTATAATATTTGAATCAATTTTAATTGATCTATGTAAGCTCCCCTGTGATTCATTCCAGTATATTCCCAAATAATGTCCCTTGTCATATTTACCTCCCTTTATAGATAAAGCATTAATTCCGACAACCAGAGTGAATCCAAAATATTATCTTAATAGTATAAAAGAAGAATTCCGTCAAATTAACTGACTTTGTAAATGAATTTCTACATTCCTATATACGTTTGTATCTCCCATAATTCTTACATTTCCAAATTATCTCCCTTGTCACTCAACTAGACTACCTCCCATTTCACGTAAAAAAAAGTCCTTTTTCAGCTAAAAATTTTTAAGGCTAAATTATATGATATGTAGATCTATAACACCCTTTGCAAAACCAAAAACATGTTTAAAATGGAAGTTCCATAATATAAAAAAAAATAAAAACGAAGAAAATTGTCATAAAGTTTATTTATGTGAATTTAACTTGAAGCTTCAAATATTCTTAAAATTCATTTTAATATTTTGATTTATTTCGCCGTGCTGTCTGTTTTGTTATATGCCTAAGTATAATTACAAAACACAGTTCAATCGACAGTGTTTTAAGTGTCTATGCGTTCCGTTTCTTTCCACTTTCTCTTTTTACGTTTTGCGTTCCGTAATTTTTATCCGCGCTTTACTCACACCAACATCCCGCATAGGCCTATGACCACGTACCGTGTTCTCGGAGAATTGATTTTTATCCCGTACAACGAAAATAGCACAGGCGCCTATCGTATCGTTTAAAGGATGTGCTACTTGTATATAATTGGGAGAACATCTCTGTCAAAGTTTCATTCAAGGAATTTATGCATGTGCTCGAAATCATCGAAGTGATGTTTGTTTACATTGAATTTCCGCCATCGGGTTGACGAGCCTCTAGTGCTCATTTCTTAGTGGAATTATTCTAAAGTTTTCAAAATATCTAAAAGATGGCAACTAGTGTGGAAAATGCTGTGTGTTGTAAAGATGATCTAGGTTCAGGAGATCGCTACGTTTACAGGTAACAATTATTTATTTATGAAACGTCTTTGAATGATTTTTGTCTCAATATTGATGCACACGTCTTGCGCCAAATCGATACGTTCGGAAGCCTCGGTGTTCTTGCCCGATAACCACACGTCGTGTGTTTATAAATATTACATGTCGTGTCGATATACGATCGGAAATGATTAGTTATGTATTGTAACAATAGCATTATATACTAGGTTACTGATGTCCCTCGAGTGTTGAACACACAACTGGTAGGGAAATATTACACAAGACATTCCCGAAATTCCACTAGGTGTATTTGACGTGGCACCGTTATCTGATGGACTGAATGACCCCTAGCATGGAACCATTACTTACACATTTATGTTTGTGTATACATAGGCTTGAGACATTGACAAGTGATATGCTTTCTGATTGTCTCTATTGCCTCTACTGTACAATGGTAACGAGAGAGAGCGATCTTAATTTTTTACCCAACAAATAAGCCCTACAATGTGGGTGTCATAAGAGATGTTTGTTTCCTGTTTGTTATCGTTATCACGAATATACAATAAACAATATAATGTTCAGTTGTTTGATAATATGTACCTGTCTAAGTTTTTGTAATTGACTTTGATTAGCGCACTTAAGTCTGCTGGCTCGACCATACACACACAGATGTATGTACATTGATTGTAACTTTAAATTGACATTTGTGTCTTTTTAAGAGCAAAACTGAGAGAGTTCTTTGTAGATTCTTTGGTATAAAGCAAAAATAAAAAAAAAACCACTATAAACATGTATTTATTTTGTAGCTATGACTCAGAATATTATCTCTAGCTCCTAGTGCAGAAAAATTATTAGATATATGAAAAAATGGGATTTACTTCAATTCTTGCCCAGGGATTAGTTTCTGCTGTAGCATGCTGAGGCAAACATTACAGGGTGTTAGTTTTTAATTCACTCTCCACCTCATGGGCTTTTTAGTCATTGAATCAGGTCTTTACATTTTTCTTATCTTATGCAACAGGATTATCAAATCTATAAGACCTCAAGAAAATGGTTACTGTTTAGTCATCTTTTAAAAACAGTAAAGCGAGAAGGAAGCTGTCTATAATTACCCGGTAATTATATATATAATTGAATATTTATTACACAGTAATTATATAATGACAAGCAGGGCTTTTTGTCAGCATTATTTTGGGCCAAAATTTTGGCCCTATTCTCAGTGGTAATTAAAGCCTCTGATCTTTTGATGTTACTTAAAAAGCTACCCAAAAAAATTTGGATGAACTTATTTGCGTAATTGTTTCAGAGAAAAAACTACATTGCAAAGCTTCATTTGATATTTCTTATTTTTCTTAAAGCTTGATTTAGTCGTATATTTTCTAAAATTGAAAGTCACATGTATGCAGGCCCCATTCCCAAAGTAGTAAAAAAAAAAAAGCCCTGACAATGATGTTCATCTGAAAGAAGTTGGGGGAGGGGGTCAATCAGTGAGGTTCAGGGCAGTATTGCTCATCTATCTGTACCCTATATTTTATACAATATAAAATGTTTAGACGATGAGAAACTGATGATAGCTATAGGCATGCATGAATGATCGATCAAAAACAAAATGTGACAATTTTTACCATAAGTCTGTTCAGTTTGGAATCACTGACTGGTTATCATCATATCTTAATTCAAATTATGTTCTTTTTAATATCGTATGACTGAATGTTTCCATTTAATGATAAACATATTTGCCACATATTTAAATGTGTTACTATTATATGCATTTATGCATCGACCTTGAATTCACATGACATATTCTTCAGTGAATAAGATCTTTATGAATTGTGAATGTTGTGGACAGGTACACATGACATTTTATAATAAAAATTAATCTACTAGTATCCTCAAAATTCATGATTACCAAGTTTGTCGACTCGGAGCTTGAACCAAACAACTAATGACGTGATCTAGCAATGTTTTACAATGGAGACGTGAGCTCACACATTAAAGGCTATGAAGAATGAATAATTGATAAAGAATCTTGCAGTCGAGTCAGGGGAGGGTTGTGTGTTTTAATAACCTGATGTGTATAGCCACAATGGACTTGGATAACTTTTTCTGAATATTGTGTAGATATAATTGTGTTGTTATGGGCTTTATCAAAACCATATTGTCACTGAGTGTGTAATCTTGTGTATGTGACATTAAATTTATGCAACAAGTATTTTAATCTTGTGCTTTCGTATTTATTTATAACCGTATGTGAATTTTTGGACTGAATTTGATCATTTCATAATTCTAAAATATATGGTTCTGATTTAATTTCTATCTTAATACAGAAGGAAACCTTTATATCTCATTTTGGGAAGGAAATTAACTCAAACAGAAACTGAGAAAGAAGGAATTAAATATAAACTATTTTATAGGAATTTTGCTTCAATTGTGCCTGGGAAAAAAATTGCCGCAAAAAAAAAAGACCCATATATGGACCCTGAAATTAGCTCCTAGATAAAAGGTCATTTTGTAAAACTGATAAAATATAGATGATCAGAGAAAAAGGAGGAGGGATATGGTCCTACTGCTACTGTCCCGTAAACACCCATCTTCGGAAACTGACAAGTTACCACCGTATCAATGGAGAAATCACAAACGATAGAGCGATGACTTGTGGGTTTCTGACCCTGCTAGATACCTGGATTTGAGATACCATGAGTTTCTATGATCAATGTTAAGCTAATAGTCAGCTGATGCTTCGTGTCCGGGAGGCATGATAACACAACATTGATAGTTCAGACCAGCACATGTTATTATCATGGCAATATATTCATTACATTTTCTGACATGCACCTGAAAAAAAAATCATTTCAGGACAAAATAAATGAATTTAATTTGTGATAAAAGTTCAAAGAGCTGATAGTGGGATATTAAATGGAGTTGTCTGGGACGTGTTGCTGTATTTAATGTTCCTACAGTATTCGACCCAATAATGCTCCTATCCTTATAAGCACCCCTCCCCCTTTTTGAGGCCTCAATTTCAATTATATTGACTTTATTTGTATATTACTGAAACTATGAAAACTGTGTAGGTATATTTATTCAACATTTTGTAAAATTTTGTGAAAGATTTAGGCCCAAACTTAATTCTGTTAGGCGTTCCTTCATGTGTAATTTATCTAAACACCCTGGGTGTTTATTAGGTTGAATATGGCCATTATTATCACGGTACATGTACATTACCAGGACAGGAGACGGGATATTACATGTGTGCTGTATACCTGTACATGTAAACAGGAACCTTGAAATAGAATGAAGGGAATAACCTGGGGGGAGGGGGGAATGAAGGGAATACCCTGGGGGGAGGGGGGAAATATATGTTGAAGGGGATATCCAAGAGGAGGGGGAATAAAGGGTATACCCTGGGGGAGGGGGGGGGAGAAAGGGATACCCTGGGGGAGGGGGGATGGAAAGGGATATCCTGGATGGAGGGGGGATGAAAGGGATATCTTGAGGGGAGAGGGGATGAAGGGGATACCCTGGGGGAGGGGGAATGAAAGGGATATCCTTTGGGGACTCTGGGGGATTGAAGGGTATACCCAGGGGGAGGGGGGAATGAAGGGTAATATACCCTGGGGGGAGGGGGGATTGAATGGTGGGATACCCTGGGGGGAGGGAGGATTGAAAGGGAACCCGGGGAGGGGGAGGGGGATTAGTTCAGTACAGTACATAATAAATTTCAGGTCCGCTCCAGGAAGAAATTGGGCTATAAAAGAAGTTTTTAAAACTGAATCAATGGTTTAGCGGTTTGTTGTACCACTTAATTATTTCTAAGAGCATCCTATTTATTGGTGGAAAATAATGACAATGACCGTTCTGTTCCATCCGCATATTGGGTTGGAAATCAGTACTTGTACTCAATACCGATATAAAATGATTAAAAAAAGTACCGATACTTCTATTGGTATCAGTGTCAAAATGAAGGAGAGAGGCACTGTGTAAGAACATAAGAATCTTCAAAAGTCTTGCAATCGTGTTTGAGAATGAAAAATCCATTGTATTTACAAAAAAATTGTGTATAATTTACAATAATACCAATTTTAAAGCAAATGTAATCTATATATCAGTATCTTTAAAATAGTATCTTTAAAATACTGGTATTGCTTCGTTGTTAACGATATGGATTACAGTTTCATTCTTATAACTCAGTTAAATATATACATAACCTTATCTCAGCCAACATACATGTTGCAGAATATGTATAAAAAAAATTCTGACTTTAATGAGGTATATACATATTGCATTCAGATTTGATATTTTAGTGGAATATATGTGAAGTCAGCATGTACAAAAAATTGAGATTTTAATGGAATATTATATGTTTAGTCAGCAAAGCAATGAATACTTATTGTGATGGAAGTTAATGCAGTATATATACACTGTATGTACATTTATCAGATGAGTGCACTCTTGTATGCTTACTCTGTGAAACAGATGTAACATATATATATACATAGTTCACGACTGGATTATATGACTTTTTAAGAGACTGAAATAATGGGAAATCCTATCTCCACAATTGACTTTTTAAGAGACTGAAATAATGGGAAATCCTATCTCCACAATTCTCTGTCTTATTGCTGTAAATATTCCATACAAATCTCCAAATATTCTATAATGGGAGGAAAGTCATTTAGGATGACCAGTATAGCATGCTAAAATGAAATTTCAAGTAAGTTTTGATAATATATTAGATTTTATATACAGACTGTCAAAAGTATTGTATAAAGATACAAAAGTATTGTAGAATTTTTTTTTTTTTTATCAAACTTTCTCTCAGTGTATACATCTATAAATTTAATTCAACCACACTAAAAAATCTATTATTTTAAATGATAATGCCAGATAGCCGCTCAAAGTGTCATATATACGTATACCATGACCTTGACATTTGGTATCTCGTTGATAACTACATTGTATCCACATATATATATGACCTTTACTTTTGGTGTGTCCTTGATAACTATATATTCATATGACCTTGACTGTTGGTGTCACCTTGACAACTATCCTCATGTGACCTTCATGACCATTGGTTAAGTTGGTGTTATCACGATAACTATGATCAGATGACCTTGACTGTCGGTGTCTACTTTTACCCTTCTCAATATGGCTTGCTATTGAAACAAAATCTTACGTGTTATTATAAAAGCATTGCATACAACAAGACAGTCATGATCAGTATATTTCTTTCTCTTTGAAATAACATTAAATTCATACTTCTGCATGAAATGAAAACATTAAAACTTAGATCCCTCTAAAACATAGACTTGCTTTGAAGGGTAACTATATTATAGTGTATTACTATTCCGTCTTGGCATATTTCAGAATTACCTCCCTTGTGGCTAGGTATCCATTTCGTGATGGCATTGTTTTGTGAGCGAAACGCATGTTGATTTCTCTGAAAACCTTGACATATTCTAAACCACATGACGTCACAATCAATACCTACCCCCAAGGGCAGATAACTATGCAAATACAGAATATTAACTTCATAGTGTCACTTTTGTGAACACAATCATTTACAGTGTATATAAACAATAAGTACCCCTGAGGTCTTAAGCCAAAAATGATAATACGGGAGATGCTCAGGAAATTAAAAAAGAAAAAAAAATCTTAATGACGTAATCAGAAACAAAAAAAAAGCTGTTGTTTTGAATTAATTTCATAATATATTTGTCATTCAACAATTGTAAAATATTGAATTAATAATACATGCAAGTGGAATAATGGTCACTTTTTGGTCTGGTTTAGCCGCAGCATCGTTCTACATCAGCTAGGGCTTCGTTTCCGAGTCAAACCTCGCATTGAATTGGTCTGGGGAGTCTTGTGCCTGCTTCTCATAGATTCCAATAGGGCTAATGAAACAGCCTTATTAGATAAATCTACTAGTTATTGGGCTTCTAATATATACGTAGCCCTAGCTATGTTCCGTAGATTTTGATGTCAGTTAAATTGTACCTTTGTAAGCTGGAGCGTCCTACAAGTGCTTCATGCTGGCACTGTGCAGGCTAATATTGGCACGAAAGCCGTCTTAAATAAGTCATGAAGCCTGCCTCAGTGGTCTGGTGAAAATGATGGACGCTGCGTGATGTGATCAGGGTCTTCAGAATGTTTTACCTGAAATAACAGTGGGATGAATAATGAATTTTGTGGAGTTTTTTCTTTTTTAATTATATTTGATGTTTTTAAAGTCGCTGGGATAAAAAAATCAACATTTCATATATCCATCTAATCTGGTTTGCAAGTGGGTGTTCCCGAAATAGGGTCTATTTTATATAAAAAATGGGTGCCTCTTGGAAGGGACTTTCAGAAAAAAATTGTGGTGTCCTTTTCATTTCTGGGCTAATTATAGACTAAAGATAAATGTCATAAGACACCATGTAATAAAACATTGATTCTTTGTATGAACCAGATATACATCCTCATGTAACACATTTTCATGTATGTGTGTTTTGATATATAAAAATCTTGCATCTTGATATTTTGATTCTCATCGCAATTCTTTAGATTTGAAAAATTCAACATTTAAGCCTGAATATGCTATAACATATAGGTATTTCAACTTGCTGTTACATGTCAAGACCTCTTAAGACTATAGCTACAGCGCAATTTGTTTAAAAAAAAAACTAAAAAAAAGATCAGAAAGAAATATCTATATTCAAAATTATATAAAATGTTATTTGACACAACCAACAATCTTTACCAACCTGAAGAACATGCTTCACAGTAATGAAGTTTTATGGAGACCATTTCATTTTCTAATTAGTTTTTTTAATTTTTGAAGCTGTCTCATAATAAACTTTGGAAGGATATAACAGTTAAATCCTTTATTGAAACCATCCTTGGTTCAAACCTGATTCCCTCCCTTAATTTGTTCAGTTCTTGGTAACTCCTGTTGCCCAATTAAATACCAGTCATTTTTGTGCATGGAACCCTTTGACATATTATAGTGAGGATTAAGTGTGTCAGCATGTACACTGCCAGATGAACACGTTCAATTATACAATGCATATTGCATGGGAACAGTAAAGGTCTGGAAATACAGTATACTAGACCAGATATCTCCATGTATGGGGGTACTTTTCCCTGATGTACAGATGTTGTTATATGTTTGAATTTATTGTGCTAGTTAATACTACCATCCCTGGAGTGTAGAGTATGGTATTGATTTCTAGCTCTGTAGTTATTACAGATGGAACCGTTGTAGACTCAGGTGAGGTCTCTAAACATTATCTTTCTCTAGTACCTTGTTTCCTGGAGATAAGATAGATTTTATAGTCCAACACCAACAACAGTATCAACATCAAATTTTCAGATCACTATACCGGGAAATATTGATAGTTTTGTTTCTGTATTTGGATTTGAGTTCAACACTATGAATGTGTGTGTTCATGTTAATGGTAAGCATGTTTTGGGATGGGTATATCAGTATTCACTACTAAAGGGATAGAGAAGATTAATGTTTAAACAACTGACAAAGGATAGTTCAGATGTCACAACATATTTGCACATTAAACCTCCACTTCTTGGTCAATAATTTGAATCTCATGTGGGGCAGTTGTAGAGGTACTGACCGCTGGTTGGTGAGTACTCATAGCTTTCCTTAACCTCCTTTAATGAGCTTTCTGGCTATTAATAAAGTTATGAAACAATTTTTTAAAGGCCCACTACCTTTCCGGAGCAAAATTTAAAGGTTTCTTAAAAACATTAATAACAAAAGAAAATATATATCGATGGCTTAAGAAGAGGTTACAACACGAAACATATGCAAGATTTCCTGTCTAATGTACGATAACAGTGGAGATTCATTTCGCTGTTTTGCCGTCTAGCGCAGTGATAAACAACTACCGCGCGGCATTTAGGACGACGGCGGGAAACATAAAACGACCCGCGCTATGAAAATTAACATTTTATTTATTCTAATTAAACAGTTCTGAAGGTGATGATAAGTGTACTAGTAAACGTATAGTTAATAAATCCTCCGACTCTACAAAATTATTGATCTCGTTTTACATTCCTATTTCAAAAATTAAAAGCCGTTTCGGAAAGGTAGTGGCCCTTTAAGTTGAAGATTTAAAAAAAAATGAAAAAAAGCAATACAACTAATTGAAGTACAGCTAGCTATATATATAGAGAGAGTACACAGAGGTCTAAATTCAAAATTATTTGCATGTTTCTGATCATGAAGTCTGATCCTCTGGTATTTTGTTACAAAGTTTTGTGTGAATAAAATTGTTATATCTATTGTAGAAAATGTTGGCCTAATATCTCTCCAGTCTAAATAGAGATCTCCCCAGGATAACATACTGATAGATTGACTTCAGCTTAGAGTTGGAGAAGGAACTCCAGGACGTGCTTTATTGTATCAGGAGAGTCTAAAGTGCTTTGTTTTCACTTGCCTGGCTCCGAGGAGGCTCTGGGAAAAATATCAATGACATCTACTTATGAGGGGTTAGTCCGAGGAATTATGATCCGGAGAAGAACACTCCAGTGTATTGTTTCCGAACTGGAACCTTCATTCGCTACGAGAACATCCATTATACTGTCAATGGTAAATGGTCAGTGTCCGTCAGTCGGGCTTTTATAAGACAAGATGGCTTAATGCTTCCATAGTATTGGACTAAATAGAGGCCAATTCCACTCTATAGCTAAGCACATCTGGAATCATATATACGTAATTTTAAACAAATAATTTTTCTTTATATTTTGTGAATGAAGTTTGTGTTTTCTTATTACTGTATTCAACACAATAAGCGTGCAGTGTGCTTACAAATTTAATCAAAGTAAACGGGTGCTTCAGTTATATATAAGACCAAATTTGGGCAGAACATTTCATAACATTATTGCTGCAGTGTAAGTCAATATACAAAAGAAAACTAATAGAGAAACCTACTAAGCTTTGATAGTTTCAGTATTTGTTTCCAAGTATTATTTAGTTGAATATGATATCACGAATAACCTGCCAACACATGGAACACATCAGTGGTTTTACTCCGGGTACTCAGGCTTTCTTCCATCAATAAACCTGACAGGGCCGGGATCCTTACATGACTCTGACTGTAAATAGGATGTTAGGCTAATAAAACCAAAACCCAGAGACGGAGGACATCCTATAACCACTCGTCCACAATAACTATAAATACTAGAATGAAGCATTGAAGATTGACCATGCAGGCTCAGATTTCTCGAAACAATAGTGTTGACTCAAGTCAGAACTTCAGTTTTTCTCCTTACGTAACATGCCGGATGTAAAACATTTTGACTTAAGTCAGTTTTTGACTTAAGTTTGTTTGAGAAATTGGGGACAGGTGCATATACAAGTGACAGCTAGTAGTGTAGTAGTGCAAGTATTTTCAACTGATTTATACTTATAATATTTGTCTCATGTTATGTATTAGTGGTATTGGTATTTCCTAGTTCTGAAAGAAGGACAGACTGTATGAACTAGTACACACGCTGTGTCCTTGTTTTATTATGCAACCTGTTATGTGTGTGTAGTGGAAACCAGATGTGACAGGTTTTCAGACGGCGTCAGTGTTTGGAGGTAGGAACTGATGCTGGTATAGTCCTTGGAGTATAGAGGTGACGCTGTAGGTTTTCCTCGGGGAGGGTACCTACATCACTGTGTGTTGTATCAGAGCACTAGTTTGTGGGAAGCTTTATAATACCATCAGTTTTATGTTCCTGTTGTGTTTACTATAATGTGTTACATGTAGTTCAGAGTGGGACTTTCTAAGCACTGTAAAACAAGCTATCAGAATTTCAACGCATGCCCTTGACTTGTAGATTACCAAAATATATATGTACCAAACATATAAGCCTCCCTCCAGCCGACATCTTCACTTTCAAATCAATAACCGTACAATGAGATGAAAATTTGATGAAATTGGAGTAGCATATTCCTAATTACTTGATTAACATGTTTATGTGTGTTACATCTACATATAAGATGAGGAAGTCATTATTGGAAAACATTGAAGTTCCCAAGGTAGAATACCAGGTATGTCGTTCTCAGACACATATGTATATATATAATACCTGTGGTTTCTTTGCATAATTTTCATTGAAATGAAGAACAGATATTAATATACAAGTTTTAAGATACCAAGAAGGAAATCAAAGGGTAAGAAAAGCAGTGCCATTTTCTAGTATAGAAAATTTCCGAAAGTCAATTGTAACAATATCACTCACTAAATCACCTTACATGGGATGTCCGTATATAGATTTACAGCCAATTGTTCCTCGACTCTGATGTATGTAGATCAGTACAAATGGTAGTCATAAGTCAATATGGTTGATGTTGGTGAGCTGGAGGAGGGTTATACGGAGCTCGTTTATCTGGGAAACTAATTCATCATCAGATACAGTGCTGTAAGATGTATTGTATCCCTGATGGACTCGGAGGTTTCCATGGATGACAGGGACTCCTTAACTTTGTGTGGAATCAATATCTCACTTTCTAAGGCCTGATAATCGCGGTGATCAGAATGCCTTTCTCACTTGCTTTCATCTTCTAATTGACATGTTACCCAATCTTGATTGCTCTTATCAGTATCATCTTAAGGGAGCCTTGGTGGCCAGTGGCCAAGTAGTTCAGATGTTGTCCCGACATATTACCAGAAGCTGTCCACCCCTGGGTCGTTAGTTTGAATCCCATAAGGGGAAGTTGCTAGGTACTGACCACTGGTTGGTGTTTTTTCTCCAGGTTCTCTGGTTTTCCTCCACCATCTCAATCCAGCTGGCATTTAATGATCATAGCTGGTCTTTAGGACGTTAAACTAATTATCAAACCAAAATTCTGAAGTTCCAATCCTGAACACAGAATCAGGAAGTTTTAGTTTACAGTATCTCCATCTTACTTCAATTTTAAATATCATGGTAGCAAATCTGTAGGTTGTTGGCTTTTCCCTGGGAATTCTGGGTTTTCTTGGAAATAATCGTTATGATAGTATGCATTCTTATTTATTGTTAAATGACACATTGAATTTTAATTTTGAAATAATTGTTTTTTATCTTATCAACTTTTAATTTTATGCCCCCCGCAATGAAATAATTGAATCGAATACGTCTGTAGACACATCTTTGTCTGACGTACTCCTCCTAAACTACTTGACAGATATTGATAAAATTTGGTACACAAAACCCTGACATAAAGGGGAGTTGAGAAAATTATTTAGGTATTTAAGTCGTCCATCCTGGCAACAGTTTTAGTTGTTTCAGAAACAATAATGGGCCTTTATTTAATTAAATACCATTGTAACGACCCTATATCTATAGTTATAACATTTCTATAGATGAAACCTAATGCATGCATGTAATGTTTGACATTAACAGCAATGTATACAGTAATTACTTAAATGACTTCATGCGTAAATTTCACTGCATCAGACACACAACTTTTTACAGCTGATGTTTTCATCACTTCCTGTGTATGTCTATTAGTCTCTTTTTTATTTGAAAATGAACTGATAAAATATGAATAATCACATGTCACAGTTGACTGGTTTTTATGACAAGATGGTTACGTTTTCGCATATGAGTCATGATAATCTACAACTTACAGGGACAATGATTCATGAAAATTGATGATAAAGGTTAAACGCGTACATTTATATGTTACAACTAAGCAATCAATGCGTACATAAGGCTGTATATATATATATAGTCATTAAGATTGAACTCATTTTGTAATTACAGTTTTCGATCATTAGACACAAACTTGTGATTACAGTTTCAATTAAAATCAAGGTCACTTTGCTTCTGTCATTAAGTTACAGTTAGTTACTGTAATATTGCTGTTACAGGAATAGAGCTGAAGGTCAAGGTCATCTAAATGTTGATGCCAAAGATTACATGTCTCCAAGGTCATGATTTGGGTTTGATCATGGTCAAGGTCACATATTGTCCCACGCATAAGTGTTAGTCATTAAAGATGCTCCACTTCCGACAGAGCATAAATGATGGTATTCATCATTTGAACAATAATTGTATGCCCAATTAACACAAAAAATAACATAAAATAATTTATTTCGCCTTTTGTGCATTCGCAATCAGTACTTCATTCCATATAGGATATAGTGCCACAGATTTTTTTCAGGATGCAATTAATTATTTTTCATATTTTTAACTTGAAGCATTTGCATATTACAGAGTTACCTGCCCTTGGAGGTAGGTATTGATTGTGACATCAGTTGTTTGGGAGTGTAACATTATGTTTTTCTGTGAAAATGATTTGAATTTTGCTCAGAAAATACTGATATCATAATGGATACCTACTCGTAAGGGAGATCACTCTATAGTATACAAGGACACAAACAATATTGTTTCATGGTTAAGTGGTCTTTATGCATAATGTAAAACCATTAAATTCCGTTGGACATTTAATTTTGTTTATTTCGTGGGTACATCAAAATACGACAAAAATAAAACAAAAGAAAATTTAACTAGAACGTAATCTTTATAATTTTTAGAGTAGGTCAAATTGTGTTTATAAACTTACTATTGATATTTGTATTCCTAGGAATTTAAAAAAAATCTTATTAGTAGGAGTTTTCCCACAGAGGCAGTGGCTATTAATCAGCTTGACAATTTACTGTAATTTATTCTGTTTCTCTATCTGAATTTGATTGTGTTTTGATCATTATTTAACATTGTTTGTTATCAATGTATTACTTATAGATTTTCCTTTCTATCTTCAGGAGCTGGCTTCCTGTTCCCATGTTTGATAGAAATGACTTCAGTATATGGAGTATACTCAAACAATGTATAGGCAAGGTAAGGAGCTGACGTTTAAACTACCGTATTCAACCCAATAAGCATCCACATCCCTATAAGCAGCCTCCCCCTTTTTTGAGCTTCAATTTCACTTACTTCAAATTAAATACAGACTGAAAATATGAAAACTTTGTATTCTTACTGGTTTTTTTTGCAAATGGATTTATGGTTTACTTTGTAGAATATTTTTGACAGACAAGTCCAAATATTTTTTTTAAGCACCCCTTGATTTGCTTCAATTTTTTTTACCGCCATTAGGGGGCTTATTTGGTCATTAATACGGTATTTGTTTTACATCATTTATGGAAGATATGTAACTTACACAGACCATTTTTGACTGTCCCGGATGTAAATGTACATAGGGTTCATAGTGTGGAGGAAAGCTTGATACAACCTAAAGGATCCGGCACTGGTGATCTATTGGCCTTTTTACATCAGGATCAAACTCCTGGCTGGTCGGGTGATCAGCCTGGTGAAATGTGATACCTTATAACTATGCAGGAGACAATCTGGAGTGATCAAGCAGGTGACCTCTGATCTATAATGCTGAGTCTTGGCCCAAAATCCGACTCATTAAAAGTTAGCAGATCGATACAAGATCAAGGGAACTGTAGTAGTTAAGGTGTCCCAACATTGGCAACCAGCTTCTATTAAGTACAATGCAAGATCTCTTTGACCTTCTAAAGCTAAGACGTTTGACATTCAGTAACTTTCCTCCCATCAATATGTCTTTGACCTACCAAAGTTAAGTTGTTTGACATTCTGTAATTTTTCTCTTCATCAATATGTCTTTGATCTACCAAAGATGTTTGACATTCTGTAACTTTCCTCTCATCAATATGTCTTTGACCTACCAAAGATGTTTGACATTCTGTAACTTTCCTCTCATCAATATGTCTTTGACCTAGCAAAGATGTTTGACATTCTGTAACTTTCCTCTCATCAATATGTCTTTGACCTACCAAAGATGTTTGACATTCTGTAACTTTCCTCTCATCAATATGTCTTTGACCTACCAAAGATGTTTGACATTCTGTAACTTTCCTCTCATCAATATGTCTTTGACCTACCAAAGATGTTTGACATTCTGTAACTTTCCTCTCATCAATATGTCTTTGACCTACCAAAGATGTTTGACATTCTGTAACTTTCCTCTCATCAATATGTCTTTGACCTACCAAAGATGTTTGACATTCTGTAACTTTCCTCTCATCAATATGTCTTTGACCTACCAAAGATGTTTGACATTCTGTAACTTTCCTCTCATCAATATGACTTTGACCTACCAAAGATGTTTGACATTCTGTAACTTTCCTCTCATCAATATGTCTTTGACCTACCAAAGATGTTTGACATTCTGTAACTTTCCTCTCATCAATATGTCTTTGACCTACCAAAGATGTTTGACATTCTGTAACTTTCCTCTCATCAATATGTCTTTGACCTACCAAAGATGTTTGACATTCTGTAACTTTCCTCTCATCAATATGTCTTTGACCTACCAAAGATGTTTGACATTCTGTAACTTTCCTCTCATCAATATGTCTTTGACCTACCAAAGATGTTTGACATTCTGTAACTTTCCTCTCATCAATATGTCTTTGACCTACCAAAGATGTTTGACATTCTGTAACTTTCCTCTCATCAATATGTCTTTGACCTACCAAAGATGTTTGACATTCTGTAACTTTCCTCTCATCAATATGTCTTTGACCTACCAAAGATGTTTGACATTCTGTAACTTTCCTCTCATCAATATGTCTTTGATCTACCAAAGATGTTTGACATTCTGTAACTTTCCTCTCATCAATATGTCTTTGACCTACCAAAGATGTTTGACATTCTGTAACTTTCCTCTCATCAATATGTCTTTGACCTACCAAAGATGTTTGACATTCTGTAACTTTCCTCTCATCAATATGTCTTTGACCTACCAAAGATGTTTGACATTCTGTAACTTTCCTCTCATCAATATGTCTTTGACCTACCAAAGATGTTTGACATTCTGTAACTTTCCTCTCATCAATATGTCTTTGACCTACCAAAGATGGTTGACATTCTGTAACTTTCCTCTCATCAATATGTCTTTGACCTACCAAAGATGTTGACATTCTGTAACTTCTCTCATCAATATGTCTTTGACCTAAAAAGATGTTTGACATTCGAACTCTCTCCCATCAACACAAGATTCCATAGATGTTTGGAAATTTGTACACTCATCAATATGACTTTGACCTACCAAAGATGTTTGACATTCTGTAACTTTCCTATCATCAATATGTCCTTGACCTACCAAAGATGTTTGACATTCTGTAACTTTCCTCTCATCAATATGTCTTTGACCTACCAAAGATGTTTGACATTCTGTAACTTTCCTCTCATCAATATGACTTTGACCTACCAAAGATGTTTGACATTCTGTAACTTTCCTCTCATCAATATGTCTTTGACCTACCAAAGATGTTTGACATTCTGTAACTTTCCTCTCATCAATATATGACTTTGACCTACCAAAGATGTTTGACATTCTGTAACTTTCCTATCATCAATATGTCTTTGACCTACCAAAGATGTTTGACATTCTGTAACTTTCCTCTCATCAATATGCATGTCTTTGCCCTGCCAAAGTTAAGATGTTTGACATTCTGTAACTTTCCTCCCATCAATATGTCTTTGACCTACCAAAGATGTTTGACATTCTGTAACTTTCCTCTCATCAATATGTCTTTGACCTACCAAAGATGTTTGACATTCTGTAACTTTCCTCTCATCAATATGTCTTTGACCTACCAAAGATGTTTGACATTCTGTAACTTTCCTCTCATCAATATGACTTTGACCTACCAAAGATGTTTGACATTCTGTAACTTTCCTCTCATCAATATGTCTTTGACCTACCAAAGATGTTTGACATTCTGTAACTCTCCTCCCATCAATATGTCTTTGACCTACCAAAGATGTTTGACATTCTGTAACTTTCCTCTCATCAATATGACTTTGACCTACCAAAGATGTTTGACATTCTGTAACTTTCCTCTCATCAATATGACTTTGACCTACCAAAGATGTTTGACATTCTGTAACTTTCTCTCATCAATATGACTTTGACCTACCAAAGATGTTTGACATTCTGTAATTTTCCTCCATCAATATGTCTTTGACCTACCAAAGATG
This sequence comes from Argopecten irradians, assembly GCF_041381155.1. Lineage (NCBI taxonomy): Eukaryota > Metazoa > Mollusca > Bivalvia > Pectinida > Pectinidae > Argopecten > Argopecten irradians. Next base: position 18,406,011 of record NC_091148.1, on the reverse strand, counting down.
TTTGACATTCTGTAACTTTCCTCTCATCAATATGTCTTTGACCTACCAAAGATGTTTGACATTCTGTAACTTTCCTCTCATCAATATGTCTTTGACCTACCAAAGATGCTTGACATTCTGTAACTTTCCTAGCTCTCATCTATATGTCTTTAACCTGCAACAGCTATGTAGAAACCAAGTGGTTTAATTTGGTGTCTGAATTCTACCTCTATATAAGCCCTCCACCTCGGGGCAGTTAGTTCTGAAATTACACAGGAAATGAGTTGAATGAGCCTATGTCTAACAGATGTTGAAAGGTTATTTATGTATAGCATTATTTGTTTACCATCTTCTGGACAGCCAGGGTCATTTAAGGACATGCCAGGTCTTGGTGACAGAAAGTCAGTCTCATACTTGTAGAAAACCAGTGACCTACAGTTTGTACCTGGTTACTGCCTCACATTATAAGGCTTTGTCAATGGCAATTGAACCCAAAGGTAGAGGAGGACTAGTGGTAATATATCTGGGACACATTACCGGGTAACCATTTAGCCAGTGTGACTGGCTGTGGTCCCTATAGAGCAAGCCAGATAGAATACAGATCTGATGTTGATTCTACTACTGTAGTTGCTAGTATTTGCAGTGGTTTTAAATAAAATTCCTGAAATGTATCAAAATTATGGTTTTACGAATCTTTCGTGTGAAAAAAGTTCCAAACAAAAAAGCGGAATTTTACAGTTTACAAAATTTAACAACTATTAGTTATGTCTAGATACAGTAAAATGGTAGCTGTTTAATTCAGTGGTACAATAGTGGAAATTAAATGATTCTACTGAAACGTTTGCTACCATCAGAGAGAGCACATCTTACTGATTCTGTAGTGGATGTTTATGTAACAGCAGGCTCACCGCTATCTACAGTGTAAATATTAACTCTTCCCTGAGTATCTGATAAACGTTTGTTTGATGAAGATAATTAGTGGGTGTTAAGATGCCTTGATAAGATAATGGGGATTTATCATAATAGACCTATGTAAATTGTTAGACATTACAGGTCAAGAATCTTATTTGGAAAACCACTTGCCCGAATTAAAGATTTCAGTCTAATTTTACCCAAAACAGGGCAATTAACATTAAAACCGGGCAAGATTACACCAATTTTCATTTGCACGGGAGCATATTTAACTGGTCTCGGGCCATCGGACTTGGGATATTTCTTGCCCTGCATTACTTTATTAAAAGCCCCTTCCTCTAGAGAAATTTTGCTGCATTTTTCCAATTTCATTTAAATATTAATCCAAAAGAAATGTTTTTGGTAGACAGAAGTTTTTCATGAATAGCTTATAAGAAAGACATGAGTCCCTGGAATGATCCTTTTTTGTGAAAATCACTACCTTATAATACACTGTGAAGGGCTGGAATATAAGACTCTTTCATATATGGATAAGAAGGATAGGGATATTCTACCCAAGGGTCACAAAATGTAGAAAACCCGAGGCTTGCCGAGAATAGAATATCCCTATCCTTCATATCCACATGTGAAAGAGTTTTTCTTTCATAGCTCGACGTTCCATTGCAGTTTTACTACTTTGATATCCTGCCATTTTAAATAAATTTGGGAAAAATCATGACTGCAACATAATTCTCCATACATGAAATTTGCATGATATTTTCAACACAAATCCTATTGTTTGCATCCTTTCTAGTAAATCCAGCCTAGTTTCTGAAAAAAATGTCATAATTGTACCTAGAAAATAGTAATTTTGTTGATGCTGTGACATCACAAGGCTTTATTGCATGAGTAGCCATGTAATATAGACTCAGACGACATGAGTGTATTGCCTTAGAGAAGCCAGTATTACACATGTAGGTATGGGAGAAAAGGATTTCCCTACCCTAAAATTTGTCTATAGGCTTTATCCTATACCGACCTGTTTCCAATTGAAATTTCTATGTTGTTGGTGTAGTATGACTGTATTGGTGCCTGGCATGCAGTACAGTGAGATAACACTTTAGAGTAGGCATTATATAGTTCTATTACAAAGAGACATATTAATCGTACCGCAGCCTCCCAGATATTAATGGGGATATCAACCCAGCAGGGTCTACAATGTACAAACTTGTCTGATGCCTTACTAGTAATGCATGCTCTTTTCCTGCATGTGTATATCCCAGAATTTGAACTCATAATGCAAATATATACCGGTATGTTAATTTCAGAATTCTATCGCTGGAATGTACGTAGGATACTGCACCTGGATTTCAAATGGTTTCAAACAAAAAACAAGTTTATCTACTTCCTCATCATCCCATTCCTATAAGCACCCCTCCTCCTCTTTAGGCTTCAATTGAGCTTACTTCGAATAAAATGCAGACTGAAATTATAAAAACTGTTGGTTTTCTTTAGGGCTGAAACGATAAGTTGAATAATCGGAGGCGATTAGATTAATGAAAATGATGGCTGATAATCGATTAAAGATTTTATTAATCGTTAATCGTAACATGCATAGCAATTAGCGCATTGTAAGCTGACTAAACACGTTGACAGATCACAGATTTCTGAGGAAGCCATTCCGACTAGTTTCATCTCTTTATGTACACGTTTTGAACTCAACAAAGCATATATATGATTTGAGAAATACTTGTTAAATTACGTATCTGTGGAATTTAAAGTCATTAATCAATGAGAAAGTGGATGTCATGAGAAAGCTTGCAACACGCTGTTCGCCAATTTTTACTAGCGACCGGCTCCATGTTGTTACGTCAGAGGCCTTATTGCCGCCGGGAAGCTCAGGGGCGGAAGGAGCAGTAATCTTGAACAGTTTAATTTTACTATTGCATGTCTTTATCATATTAAAAGAATGGTTTTGTTCATATTCTAATTGAAGATAAGAGTTGTTGATTTATTTTATTTTTTTCATCACTGAAATAAAAAAAAAATCATTGACGAAAACTTAGTCATGTTGCTCCGTGGCGATCCAGATTTAGTTGATTAGTCCTACGTGTGAAAGTCACGTCAAAACAGCGGGTTAGCATACTGGATTTAAACGATGTTACAGAAGATGATACAGGAACGGAATTCAGAGCTTATTTGGGATAAAATAAATCTGTTCTTATTTGTTGGTAGGCTTATATTTTGTAAGGCTTGAGCTCTGTCATATCGCACAGTAGATGTTATTATTAGTTGATACCATAACATGGCGGACGTTTTCAGTAGTCAGAAGTGAGACAATATGGTTGCCTTCAATTCAAGTGATTACCGTATTCGACCCAATAAGTGCCCTTGTCCCTATAAGCGCCCCTCCCCCTTTTTGAGGCCTCTATTTCAATTGCCCATGCATAAATAAGGACCAAAATTACATAAAACAGTATAGATTTGCAATAATTTCGACTTATTAGCACCTTTTCATTTTTATCAATTTTTAAGCGCCCTAGGCGCTTATTGGGTCAAATACGGTAATCAATTACATGTGACCGAATAATCGAATACAAAAATCACTAATCGTTTCAGCCCTTATAGTTTTCTTACCGATTTCTTCTGCAAATTGATTTATAGCTTAGTTTGTAGAATAATTTTATAAAAGGCTAGTCCAAATTTGTTTCAATTTAACACCCCTGTATTTGCTTCAATTTTTTAGCGCCCTGGGCGCTTGTTGAGTCAAATGAAGATTGACTTTAGGTCCTGTGCGCTTGTTGAGTCAAATGAAGATTGACTTTAGGTCCTGTGTCTTACATTGATCTATAATCCATTGATAATTAAAATACCGGGTATGTGTCTTATAGGAAAATTCCAGAATGTTCTGTTTTCTCTAGTTATTGAAAAAGACATATATTTGAAACAAGGAAGTAAGAAATATAATGCACTTTAGTATGACTTGATGCAAAGCTATAAGGTAGAACAGATGAAAAATTAGTTTAATTTTAATGGTTTAAAGCATAAAAACATCAAAAATAAACAAGTGTATCTGAGTATTTGCAATAAATCTATTATAACTATCTACTTAAATGGAAATTTCTAAATTAGAAAATTAGGTCTAAAATTGATCATCAGCTTTTGGTAAGGCTTAATTGATTTCATTGATGTTTCTGATTAGGTCACTATTTACCGTATTTGATCCAATAAGGGCCCGGACATTTCGAAACAAAAATGGAAAAAATGGAAAGGCTCTTAATAAGACGAAATTATTGTAAATCTATACCGTTTTGATAGTTTTGGTCTTATGCCCAGGCAATAGAAATGAGGTCTCAAAAAGGAGAGGGGCGCTTACAGGGACATGGGCACTTATTGGGTCATATACGGAAGTTATAAGTTCTGTTACCATAGCTTTTAATCTGGTAGCTAGTCATGAAAACTCTTGAATAGATTATTTGTCATTTCCTTGCTTTTGAGAACCATCTTGCTTTGTCCATCGCTTGTGCCGTCACGTCCATCGTTATTTTTTTGGTCAATCAGAAATCTGAGATGGCCACCCTCTTGAGACAGTTGGTATTGTCAGATGGCTACAAGGCCCTTGGGCCTCTTGTGATCACATTATGATTCTGTTCCACCACATGCTGTCAGTGCCAAACCCAGGTTTTTGTCCAGTGCAGTGTCTGCACCCAATAGCTCTTAATATTTGTAGCATGTTAATCTAAATAAAGCAAAACTTATTAATTAATTTTCTCTGTGGCCAAGCCATTAACATGACAGGGCCCGTATGTACTGTACATATGTTTGTGTAAAGTGTATGAAAACAGCAATGACATGCTGGTAGAGGTTTAGTTTTACATCAGAGAGCTTCCTCACTGATCAGCAAGCAAGTTTATAGCTTTAAATACTGGTACTTAGATAGATATTGTTGATGAAAGGAAACACTACTGTTATAATTATGACATTCTCCTGGCATTTTGCATTAGATCAATACTCGCTAGAGTTGTGTAAAGATCTGTACCTCTTTCTGTAGACTTCTACTTTCACTGTTCACATCACAAGGTGAGTTTTTAAGTTGTATTGTTTAAAGATGCTCCACCGCTGACAAATGGTATTTTTCTCTATCAAAAACAGGAGCAGACAAATTAGTATTTTTCTTCAGTTACAAAAGTTACTTACTTTAAGCCATTACCACAATTGAAATGTTTGAGCTTCTAATTTTTCTTCAATATAAAAATATTACAAATAATTAATTGTATCCCGCAAATATTCCGTGGCACTATGTTCTATATGGAATGAAGTACTGATTGTGCATGCACCGGAAGCAAAATCAATTATTTTAAATGATTTTTGTGTTGGTTAGACATACATATACACGATTAAACACCAATTTATGTTCAAATGATGAGTGTCGTTTACGCTCTATCGGTGGTGGAGCATCTTTAATGACTGTTCAATCGCAAGTATTTACTATAAACCAACTTATTTTTGCATGAGGTATAATTTAGCGATCAAGGTTAAGTATGAAAGTTTATTTCCACGATTTGGTATCTTCCAAAATTCTTGCACATTTAGATTTATATATATATTTCCATTTAATTTTAAATCTGTGAAACTAAATCTCCACCAAATTGCTTCAAAACGAAAATCCCGAAATTTAGAAGTCACAAAAGGAAGTTGGTTTACTGCAATATCAAGTGATATTTTTTAAAAATCACGATTTTAAGGATTTTATCAAGTGAGGCAAACATTTTCAATTCTTAAAGATGAAAAGAAATTTGCATTTTCTGTAAAGATTTTTGATTTGAGGAAAAAGAGATGGCAAACATCTGCCTATTGTAATGTTTAAATTTGCTATTCTGCAGACAATCGTTTTGGGAGTTACGTAGTTAGCATGAAAATAAATTCCTTTTGAAGTAAAATTGTTTAACATCACCATCATAGTTTTGAATGCTTCTTTGTATAAAATTGTTTAACATTCATTTCCTTGATTTTGAGAATCAATTTGCTTTGTCCGCCGCCTTCTACCATCCGCCGTAATTGTTATTTTTTGGGTCAATCATCACAGGAATCCAAGATGGCCTCCATCTTGAAATATATATTCAAATATTTTCTTACTTATTTGGTATCAGATGGCTATAAGGCCTGAAGGGCTCTTGTTTATGTTATTATCCTGTTTTGCCACATGCTGGGGCCTATACAACAAATTGTGATATAACCATACAAATGTTAAACATGTCTTTGCTAAAGATACAAAAACATACAGTTTGCCATGTAGTCTTTGTTTAAACAAACAAATACATATGGTTTACCATGTAGTCTTTGTTAAACATACAAATACATATGGTTTACCATGTAGTCTTTGTTAAACATACAAATACATATGGTTTACCATGTAGTCTTTGTTAAACATACAAATACATATGGTTTACCATGTAGTCTTTGTTAAACATACAAATACATATGGTTTACCATGTACTGGTTTACAATACATAGGTTTACCATGTAGTCTTTGTTAAACATACAAATACATATGGTTTACCATGTAGTCTTTGTTAAACATACAAATACATATGGTTTACCATGTAGTCTTTGTTAAACATACAAATACATATGGTTTACCATGTAGTCTTTGTTAAACATACAAATACATATGGTTTACCATGTAGTCTTTGTTAAACATACAAATACATACGGTTTACCATGTAGTCTTTGTTAAACATACAAATACATATGGTTTACCATGTAGTCTTTGTTAAACATACAAATACATATGGTTTACCATGTAGTCTTTGTTAAACATACAAATACATATGGTTTACCATGTAGTCTTTGTTAAACATACAAATACATATGGTTTACCATGTAGACTTTGTACTCTTGTACAAAGCTCTTTGATGGTTAGCATGCATGTGCCCATTTCTCTTATTGTGGGTTTGAAAAAATCAATACGAAAGCCCGAAAAATTGTAGCAAAAAACCAGAAGATTAAGTATATAGTGATACCAGGCGATCTCTTTCATCTTCCCTGGAATCGTAACAACGGATGATGAATCTGAAATGGATAGTCAAGGCAGTGAGGCTACGACGAAACTCCGACGGAACTCCGCTGCCTGTGGTTCGGTCCCGCGCTTTATAGGCTCCAAATGAAATAAGTGGGTGTTGCACAGCACCGGCAAGACAATGATAAATGGGCAGAAATCCATTCTCAGAATGTTCTGTTGGAATTGTTACGATAAGCAGAGACAAGCCAGTTGATTGCTTGGGTGGAAAACAGTTCAAAATAGATATTTCATTTTCAGTTTTGAACAAGATAAAAATGTCATAAATTCTGGTTTCTATCCATATATGGGATTTTGTTTGTTCTTTTTGATAGATGTATTCTCAAGATAAATTTTTCTGGAAATGTAATGATATATGTTGTTGGCATGCAAATTGTGTTTTGTACAAGGTGGCATTCTTATTCTTTAAATTTTTATTAAAAAAAATTGTTCATATATATCATGCTATGACACATGTGTATCCACGGTTTCCATTGCCTTGAATTTGGTAAAAGGGACCACTGTAGCTTAGTGATTTAAAAAAAGATGTCTGAATTTAAATCTACCATTAGCCCATGCAATCCCTGTATAGGCAAAGTTGCAATTCCGAAGTGTTTTGAACTCCTAAAACATTTTGAGCGTCAATGTGTGAGTGCAATGACTGGTTTGCTAATGCCACCATTTTTTTCATTTTTTTTTTTTTTTTTTTTTTTTTGAAAGATTACAACATTTAAGATTTGCAAGGGCCCAATTTTGGTGAAATATTATTGCAATAGAGGCTGTTTTTAATAATGGTCCATAATTTTATTGAAAATTGGTATAGAGAGATTCTAATATATGCAGAATACAGCAATTTTGAAAAGATTTGTGACCATATAAGTATCAAAATTGGAACCACTTATTGATAAAAATTTAGATATTAGAAAAACACAATAGTTGCTACATAGGGATTGTATTAAGGGTCACCAAATTTTGTGGCCATACCGTTATAATAGCTACTTTGACAGTACACTTGATTGAGATAGCCCTATATTATGGTTTTATGATATCGGAGTAGAAAATATATATGGAAACTTTGTCATACATTGACTCTGCATTATGCTAATATTCTTTAAATTATAATCTGGTTGTGTTTGTAATATAGTGTAACTTTTCTAAAGTGGGGACCTGCATATTTGGCCGAAGAAATCAAAATAATTACAAGAGTTTATTAAATCATTGTTTATCTTGAAATTTAATCATAAAATGAATATTAAAGTTAATGAGGACACAGCAATAATTACTGTCATAATTTAAGCCTCCAGACCAATTAAAAATTGTGTAACAAAGGGTGGGAAGGGGATTGGGAGGGGGCTTATTAAGGAATGCCATAGCACAAAATTCATGCAAGTTGGAATGTAATTCTGATATTATAATCTTCACATTCTAATTATGCCGATTATGGTATGAAAGGGAGAGGGTATATAACTTCAAATTCTTCAGAAGAGTTAACGTTGAGAGGCGCTAATTACAGCAATTACGGTATGTCATTTTGTGGAAAGGTGACATTTGAAGAATTTATGAAAATTAATTAATTTTACAATTTTTTCATTTAAAGCTTTAAAGAAAGTATCTGCTGTATTTTGGTAATTATTTTAAAACTGAATCTCCAAAGAAATATAAATTGAGTTTAGAGAAAGGATTAGAACATTAAAATCAATTAAATTGAAATGAAATTGGCTCCAATATTCAACAAAGCGTGAATTATTTCTATCTCACAGATTACACATGTCACCATTTAAATGTTTTACGGGTTATTAGAATTCACAGAAGTAATATAAATTCTGATTTTTTGGCTTCATACGGAAAAAACAAATCCTGAGATGTGCTGAGATTAAATTGGAGTAAAGTTTCGCTACGGAGATTGTCACAAATCTTATTATTTGTTTGATGTTTTAAACTGATGATGTTGAGCTTCCTAAAGACTTTTAAGGTCTTAAACTGTGTATAATTTTACTACTAAATACGGTGCTGGTGAAAGCTGCAATCGATGAGGGACTTTAATATGGGAATACGTTGATAGAGGCTGTAGACTGTACAATGTGGTAAGTGATAAAATACGGCCAGATTACTGACATTTTAACTCATGGTTACAGGGAGACAGCTGGGATAGTGGAGAATTATAACAAAGTTTACAGTTCATGTTTAGGCTTATAATGGAACTGGCTGGTGATTCTTTCAAACCACAAAGCTTTTTCTCACTGCTTTGGGAGTGGGGCACGTGGCTTTGAATTCAGAGAAATGTGCAACAAAACAAAGATTTGGGAAAAATTATAAAATATGAAATAGAGCATAGCAAAAAAGATTTTTTATTTCCAGTATAGTTTATGTGCTTTTCTGAAGCGAATTCATAAATATTTAAATAAGTCTTAACCAACTAAGTTCATCCAATATTTTTGAATAATTTCCAAGAAACTTTGATTTTGGGAAATTTAAGGCTTGATTTGGGGGGAAAAGTTAGGAATAGGGCCAAAAATCGGCCCAAAATAATGCTGAAAAAAAACCCCTGAACCATTACCATGATCACCATGGTAGTTTTAAGGTAACGCTCCAACAGTATGGTGACAATTTAGCTCAGTGGTTAAGGCGTCTAACAACATATTATCCCCAAAGGCACACTAAGTGGTTGAGGTGTCGGACAACTTTCTTTCTCCAAAAATACACTTAGTGGTTAGGGTGTCTGACAACATTCTATCTCCAAAAACACACTTAGTGGTTAGGGTGTCTGACAACATTCTATCCCCAAAGGCACACTTAGTGGTTAAGGTGTCTGACAACATTCTATCCCCAAAGGCACACTTAGTGGTTAAGGTGTCTGACAACATATTATCCCCAAAGGCACACTTAGTGGTTAAGGTGTCTGACAACATATTATCCCCAAAGACACACTTAGTGGTTAAGGTGTCTGACAACATATTATCCCCAAAGGCACACTTAGTGGTTAAGGTGTATGACAACATATTATCCCCAAAGACACACTTAGTGGTTAAGGTGTCTTGTATAACATTTCTATCAATGTTGCATAAAAACTCTTGGGACGATAGCGGTAAAAAGGTTCGTTTCTTGACATTCTACCGTTTGTTGCCATTAGAATTACTGTGACTATAAGTGTAGCATTAAATGTAAAACTAAATTCTACTGGTAATGTTGATGATCTGTACATTAAGTTACCGGTGTAGCATGGTATTTTGAATCATGGTATATTGACCCCGGGGTCAAAATACCATTATGGTGAAATGACCCCGGGGTCTACAGGTGAGTCTTATCCTTACAGAGCACCACCTACAATTCTACGCCATTTTGGTCCCTTTCTCATCAGCACTCAGACAATTAAACACTAACAGGTATTGTCTATGCCAGGAAGGTGCAGCAATTTAATTAACAAACCCCACCCCTACAGACACATTTGATCTCTTCTAAACCTAAAGCAGGGCCAGTTCAGTACAGAGTTTGAAGGGTGTATAATTGTGATCAGAATTTATTTGTTCAGAAACAGTCATAGTGAACATAAAATTCCTTTTCACATCTCTACATATACACAGTACCTTTCTAAATTGTAACTAAGTCCTATCCTATTGACCTAGAATTTTCTTCATATTTTTTTTCTGCTGCTGCAGCAGTCTTTACAGACAACGTTCCTAGATCAATGAAGTCCTTTATGTGTATCACCATCTGTCGCATTTGTCAAAATGCACTTCATGTCATATCGCAATAAATATCTAAATATTTTAATTGATCCAAATTTACATTTGTACTCAAAACTTTTTTTTCATTATTATTCATCAATGTCAGTATGAATCAAATTGATTTTGGATCACAAACAACTCTAGATATTGTTTTGACGTCGTTCTCGTCTTGCTTAAGTCATTTTCTCAATGATATTTAAAATAATTCAGTAGGGTTCTAACTTTATGGTCAAACCTGTTTATAAAAGATCCAAAGGCTAAAAGAAAAATGGTTTAATAGCAAAGTGGTCATTAGCACAGGTCAAATTAGGTTGAAATATTAGCCATTTGGAACCCAAAAAGTCATTGAGTAACTCATTCACCCCTGAATATACATTTAGACTCTTCCGAATTAAGGACTAGATCAGTCCATTTTGGAAATTCAGGGCTGAATGAGTTAAACGTTAAACGGTAGTTGTTAGCAGAGGTGGTCAACTTAGGCAGGTGTTGTTTAGATTAAGATTTCTGTAAATCTTGTTACAAAATCTTTGGGGATACAATAAGAGGTAACATTGAGAATAAATAAAAAAAGTCATGTTTTTTAGAGAAAGTGATACTGAATTAAGCACCCTTGGTTAGAGTGAAGTGTCTAGGAACTGATTGATCCTTCATGTCTATAACGAGAAGTCTTGTAGAAATCAGGGATGGACCGTGATTGGAAAAGTCAGTATCGTTATTGGTGTTGTATCGTTGTATTTAGATCTCCGATACGTCAACTTTATACCGATTCTATCTGGTCAGGCTAACTGAATGGCCAACCATAAAGCATTGGGGTTAGGCATTCCTACAGAGAATGTAATGACTTGAGCTATATTTGGATTGTGTAAAGCTTTGTTACCATCAAAATAGGGATTAGAAACAGATCGTTATGGAGGAATGTTTACAACTGTTCCCCAAAAACCTCTAAATATGTTAGAAGTTTCCACTCATGCTATTGTCTTTGATTTAGAAGTGTCTTATTGTGCTGCACGGGTGAATAAATTAATATAGAATTACCTAAAGAAAATATTATACATGTAGAGATCGGGGTAAGCTGCTGAATTTAAAATGAAAAACTGTGTACAGGATCTGTCAAAAATATTGTTTTGCAATTTTCAAAATGGTTTCAGCTCGCAAAATAAAGTATTCATTGAATCAAAATATTTTACGATTATTAAAATATTTTCAATAAAAAATTATTTTCCGAGGTGATTGTTTCAATTACAGCTGAACATCCATGGTTGACACTACCATTTGTGATTATAATAGCTCGGTAGCCATATTGATAACTGGAGAAGAGAATTCCTATTGATTTGTTTATCAGTGCCTTATCATAAGGCTCCTTCATCAGCTTTTATCATAGTCGCTAAAATTGAGTTGAACGAACTCTCAGAGAATTAAAACTTCTATTTTACTGTGATCATGCTGTCCATAACAGCATGCACACCTGAAGAATTATACATTCACTGAAGGAGAGGGGTGGGGGGATGCTGTTTACGTCTTGGTTCTGACTGTTTCCTACCTTGTAATTCAACGCGTGCTACCTGCTGTACTGGCTCGTACATTAAATATTGATCATTTTCTGTGCTAAAAAGGGCCGAGACAAAGCTTGAGTCTTAAATTAATATGTATTGATTTTAGGTTTAATTGTCAGTGTATTGTTTTGTAATTATTTAAATAGAGATGTTACTGAAATTTATAATTGAACACTACCGGTATGAAAGATATTGTCTCCAATTATAGATGAAATATATGCTTTAATAGACAAATTGCCATTCACTCAAAAAAATAAACAACTGATACATGCGTGAGCCACACATTGGGGTTATAACTATATAAATAATCATTATGAAAATACTATGTGATTCAGTTATTTACACTGTATACATGGCAAAGTCAAAAAAACTTAAAATTACCATCATATGATATATAAGTGTCATCAGTATACAATGTTTACTTGAAAACACATAATGCCTTGAGGATCAATATTTCCCCCTCAAATGTTTTCAATTTCCGCCACAACCAGTACTTTTTCATGTCACTCTAAAATCACATTTCTGTCCCGGGCCCTAACACTTTTAATTAATTGCACATATATCTGTCAGAATCAATTTGCTTTCATGATATATCTGTCAGAATCAATTTGCTTTCATGATTTATTTTAGTAGTCTGATCTGTTATATATATTATCGTTCACCCCTGGAGACACATTTGGACTCATTCAATTCAAAGGCTAGAACAGTTCATTATGGATCTTCAGGGATGAACAAGTGAATCAGTTGAATTATGTATTTTACAATGGGTGTGTAATAACTGGTTAACATGTTACCAGCAAGCTATTTATATAAGGGTTTGTGGCCTGATCACGATTGACCTTAACAGATCGGCCAAGCCTCGAGATATTGACCGGTCGTATCGTACTGCTTCTCTGCGTCATTGTTTAGTACTTTAAAGTTGATATTTGTTCTTACACACAGTGATGTTATCTGTAGGGGGTTTATATTACAGATAATTTCCTATTGTGAACACAAAGCTAAATATTTATCTTGTACACAAAAGGTTTCTGGGCCCAATTTTTTTTTTATTCAGGCAACATCAGATTGTGTTGAAATGAAATGAATTTGGTTTTCGTGGTATATATAATGAATGTGTTTACTTTGATCTATGTGTTTTGTATACAAATATGTAAACTGTATATAGACTGGGACAATAATGTGGAATAATTCTTCTGTTGTTTTTTTTTTTCAATGAAGTTTATATTCAGTAAACACATTTTGTTAATTACCTGCTGCATTATGCAGTATTCACATTTTTTAAAGTTTGACCCTAAATTAATTACCCTGGCTGTTGATGAATCATTAAACTTAAAGCAAACAAACAAAAGTATTAATTCACAATGTTATATTGCATAAAAATGTCTTAATTTCAATTAAAACAAGTTTTCTAAGAAGTGATTACTTCCTTATAATAATTAACTGCTTCACAAAATGTCCTTTTATTTGAATTCAATACCTGCTTTGAAAAAAGTCTTCAGTAATTTGCATAACTATAGAAGAATATACTCATGATAATTGATCTGCATATGTCAGTAATATTTTGGAGGAAACAAAAATTTTAGAATAATGTTTACAGAATGTAAAATGCAGAGCTATTCCATCTATGCAAAAGGGTTATCTGCCCTTGCTCTGGGTATTGATCGGGATGTTTTTGTGTTCGCAAGCGTAACATCATATTTTTCAGAGAAAACAACGTGAATTTCACTCGCAAATCAATGACATTAAATTGATAACTCACCCAAGGGAGATAACTCAGTAATATGCAAAGACATAAAATTGATGCATATACACCTTCGAATGTTATTATATAAAAATGTTCAGAATAACGTTGATCATTTGAATAAATATCAACCTTAACAATTTGAATAAGGTATACATCTGTAACAGGGTTATATTTTGTAATTGTTTAAATAAGTCATAAAATGTTATGTTATATTTTAAGGTGTGTGTATCTTTAAAGTAACACATCCTTTGATAGAAATCTTTTTAACCATGGTTAGACAATATTGATACATGTATTATGAATTGGGTCAAAAAATTAAACTCAAAAGGGCATATTTCAGAGTAGCCTCCCTTGCAGGTAGATATCCATTGTGGTGTCATTATTTTGTGAGTTAAACATTGTTTTCCATTAAAAGTATGATATTACGCTCACAAACATGTAACGTCATAATTAATACCCATAAGGGCAGATAACTCTGTAATATCCAAATACAGGATTACTTTTAACAAAATGAACAGTAAGTCTATATCTAGCTATACATTGTGGAGTTAAAGTGATTTCTTGTAGTACTTGGATATATTTAGAAACACTACTCTATTATGTAACGGAGAACAGACAAAAAGGCAGTGTGGTTTAACAGTAAAACATGGGCAGTCTAAAGCGCCTCAAACAGCTGCTGGGGAAGACTATCGACAATACTGGGTAATTTAGAAGTGTTTATCACTTAAACATGGCTGTAAATTAACGAGCCCTATGTTAACGACACATGGAAATCGTTTGGTTAAGTCAACTTTAATGAGATCTCGTGTGTTGTTCTTTTACTATTGCTATTGTTGAATTTCTCTCCACAAAGAATCATGCGTCGGAACTCGTGGAATTCGGCAGCTGTTAAGGCACAAGATGTGCAAATTACATTTCATTGCATCAAAGTTGTCTTAGAAACAAGGTTTTTATAAATTTCTGAATTGAACTTTCAAATTATAACACTATTTACATAGAATATTTCAAGTGTGTTTGATGTAATATATAGATTTTTTTTGCAATTTTTCGTTGATGACCTGTTGGCAGTCACCTCAATGTTAATAATTACAAGCATTGGTCCCAGAACTTACAGAATTTTCACAGACAAACTCTTGTGTTTGGTTTGTCTAAAAAGCAACAGATATTTTACAATACAACTTTAACTCTGACAGAACTAAAAAAAAACTTGATGACAGAAATGTAATTTGGTCGTGTTATTACTGATGACGATTCGTACATTACAGGGTGTCACCAGTTGGTTTAGTTTAACGAGACAGAATTGTCGTCGAGGGCGACATCATAATGAGGGGGTAGAAATGTCAGCCTTGATCACCAGATGGAGCCTCCAGTCGGGGTTTGTCGATGTCGCGGAATTGATTGGTCTCCACGGTAGACACTTTAATAGCAGCCACCTAAAAACTTGTGTCAGAGTCGTGTTCGTAGGGCACAACCAAAAAAAAAATGCTCACAACGAAAGAAGTCACGAATAAAAAGGAAATCTGTACTCAACATTAGAAGAAGTCCCTGTCTCTGAAGTGTAATACGATATTCTGATAAGTAGCTAGTTTACGTAGCTGTTACAGAATCACATTATAGTTGCAATGCCAATACAAAGGCCTTGTGAAACTTCTGATGTTTTCCCTTTAAGGAATTTTTTTGCCATGATGCATAAAACGGATTTTTTTCTCTTGAATCTGTCTCTGTTAGTCTCAATAATATCTTGTTTGGACAATAAACATAGGAGATATTCTTTGCACAACTTACAGTACATATTATACTTCCAGTCATTGAACATGCAGCAGAGCTTGACAATAAGCTAATTGTGTCCTACTTTACTTATCCGGTGGGATCCCTAAAAATATTTTGATGTAGTATTTCCCAAAGTCAAAGTTTTTATCGCTATACATGGCAAAAATCCTTGTGGTCTCGATGGGTAATGACAAACTGATGCATATAATTGAGCCAAGAACCCTTAGTACCAAAAAGTACTCACAAGCATAATGTATAGGTAAATAAAACAGAGAACAATGGGAGAGTCACAGGTATAGGGATGAAGAGGTGAGAATTTTTCAATCAACCTGTCTTTTTGTTCAAGGGTTGTATATCAGTTATTGCATGATTTCTTGTCACCTGGAACCTCCTTGACTGGCTTCGCTCAGGTGTAATAAATCACTTATTACTTGAAAGACTTGCAAAGACCATTACTTGCATCACCCTAAGACTATGTACAGTGCATTACATTTAAGTCAGTGACATTCACCTTGTGCTCCATTACCTATTTAATAATCTGTGCATGGTTATATAGCGTTACACAGTCTTTGACGTTAACTTTTTTCACTGCTAGTCCTTTGGACTGATGAACCCCAAAACTTTACCCAGCCGGCTATTTAAACACTAGTCCAAAATAAATATACAGCCTTATGCCCCAGCACTTTGGTCATCATCAGTTTAAGATTTTTGACCCAAAGTACAGTCTGGGTGCATTCGCGAACGCAAATTCTAACAAAATGATTCATCCGGATTGAAATAATCGCATACAGAATGCACTCAAAATGTGTTGAAAATGCAATTGACCACTGCAGATAAACTATTTTATAATGATTTTAATTGGGCAGGAATTAAGCCACAAGTCCAAACGGACTAGTTCATAATTACAATAAGCACTAGTATGGCCGTAGAATTACTAGTCGTGGGCATCAGACTAGTGTTTAAAGTCGCAGACTGGTTACATCATTACATGTTGGCCCATTTACTGAATTAGATTTTGCTGATAGTTCATTGGGATTGAAGGTCAGCACTTAATTATTCTTCATTAGGGCTCAGATTAACTGCAAGGTATTTTATGAACCTATATATTCATTAAGTGATTTTAATGCTCAACAACTTCAGAAGTCTATAGCTTTTGAATTGGGAAAATAGTACTTTTTTATTTCATTGAAATATGTCCATTTAAATGACTTATTTCTATTTACATGAAATAAGGAAAATACTACAACATTTCTCTTAGGAGAAGTGGCAATGTGTTCAGCCCCGATGGCACCTGATAAGTAATTCTAAAACAATTGAAATAAAAAGTTTCATATTATTTATTCAAAATTTTGTTACTAAAAGTAACCGACATTTTTTGTTTGTGTACTTTCAGGAACTGTCCAAAATAACGATGCCTGTTGTGTTCAATGAGCCACTGAGCTTTATACAAAGGATATCCGAGTACATGGAATATACTTCACTATTGGAGAAGGCTAGTCAGGCTTCGGATCCTGCTGAAAGGTTTGCTGTAAGTACCTGGTTACTTTACAAAGGGGGCTTATAGCAAGGGAAGATAACTATTGCTTTATAAGAGGGCTTATAGAAAGAGGAGATAACTGCTGCTTTGCAAAAAGGGCTTTTAACGATGGGATATAACTGTTGCTATACAAAGGGGGCCTATAGCAAGGGCAGATAGCTAAATTAATGCTTTTCAAAGAGGTTTATAGCAAGGGGAGATAACTCCTTTATGCTTTAAATAATTCAGTTTTTATGATTAAAAAAAGCTCAATTTGACAAATGGAAAATTATGCTCTCAATCTCTTTCATAAAATAAATCAATTTTGTGATATGGTAAAAAGATTATCAGAATTTTCAGAAGTTGAGAAAATCATGATTTAAATTGGCAAATTGATACTGTAAATTAATTTCACGCTGCTTGTGGGCTTTTCAAATTTAAATTTAAAAAAAAAGAATCGATTTAAATCAAATTAAAAAAAAAAAAAGAATCTTAATCACTATTTTTACAAAAACTCTGATGTGTATTAGCACTAAATCTTCCTGTTTTGCAGTACGTGTCAGCTTTTGCAGTATCTGCAATTTCCTCAAACTGGGACAGAATCGGGAAGCCCTTCAATCCACTATTAGGAGAGACGTTTGAATTAAACAGGTAATTATCGTGGAGATCATAATTTAGCTCTGATATCTAATTATCAGCATTAAATATTAATTTGATGGAGCCAAAGAGGTAGCTAATAGCTATGAAATTGAGGCATATTCTTTTTTAACTACTTCAAGATTACTAAGAAAAATTTATTTTTTAAATATCGGAACAGGAGGATAGATCAATAAAGTAGTTAAAATACTTTTTCAAAACTTGTGGAAATTAATTGAATTATAATGATTACATTCTTGATTTAAAATTCAAGACTTCAAGGAACATTTTGCAGACCATAGATGCCATAGGAAGATAGTTTTATGTTTAAATGGTCCATATCTTTGCTGCTGATCTTGATTTCTGAGAGGTTTTTGAATACATTACATTGTTTAAAATTGAATGTTCTATTTTTAGAGCTGACCTTGGATTCCGATTGGTTGGTGAGCAGGTGAGCCACCATCCGCCCGTTAGTGCTTTCCTCGTTGATTCTAAACAGTTCAAGATTCATGGGTCAATCCACCCGAAGTTGAAGTTCTGGGGCAAGTCAGTGGAAATCAACCCAAAGGGCACAATTACACTGGAATTGACACGGTAAGGATATACCCATAACACTTGTCTAACGGACCACCCCTGGGGAATGGGGGAGGTAGCTGACATGGTAAGGATATACCTATAACACCTGTCTATGGTGACCAACCCCGGGGGATGGGGGAGGAAGCTGACATCGTAAGGATATACCTATAACACCTGTCTATGGTGACCAACCCCGAGGGATGGGGGAGGAAGCTGACATCGTAAGGATATACCTATAACACCTGTCTATGGTGACCAACCCCGAGGGATGGGGGAGGAAGCTGACATCGTAGTAGAAGATATACCTATAACACCTGTCTGTGATGACCACACCCCCCGGGGAATGGGGGAGGAAGCTGACATCGTAAGGATATACCTATAACACCTGTCTATGATGACCAACCCCGGGGGATGGGGGAGGAAGCTGACATCGTAAGGATATACCTATAACACCTGTCTATGATGACCACACCCGGGGAATGGGGGAGGAAGCTGACATCGTAAGGATATACCTATAACACCTGTCTATGATGACCACACCCGGAGAATGGGGGAGGAAGCTGACATCGTAAGGATATACCTATAACACCTGTCTATGATGACCACCCCCAGAGGATTGCAGGGAGCTGACACAGTTATAAAGATATACCTGTAAAACCTGTCTGCCACAACCATTTCTTGGGGAGGGGCAGGGAACTGTCACTGTTGGTTTATGATGAATACCACCACTACCCCTCCCCCGGGGCAGTTGGGAGGCGGGTGATAGTCTATATCTGATTATTTAACACGTTCGTCACACATCGGGATTAAGAAAACTGGTTTCTTTGCTTGTCTCTACTTGTTCTATTCTGTCTTCATGTATTAGAGTTATCTGCCTTTGCAGTTAGGTATTGATTGTATGACATCATTATTTTTTTTCGCAAAATATCATTATATCTTACGTTGTATTAACTTAAATTGAAGGTGTTATGCTCATATACACATGACGTCACAATCAACACCTCCTGGCAAGGGCAGATTACTCTGTAATATGGGAAGAAGGAAAAACTGAATAAAAACCTTGAGATATGGTTCAGTGAGAAAGTAACTTTTAACCATGTTGGCCCTGCAGGTACAGCGTTAGAATTAAAATTTAGGATCTTAGCTTTTCTCCCTTGAATCGGCCTCTTTTTTGGCCTTGCCACTGTGAGGTAGGCTTTTGGTTCTGTCCCCTGGCCGAGACACCTTTGTCTATAAAAGTGGTAGTTTCTGCTACTGCTTAGCGTTAAGCATACAGGGAGTGGGACGACTGGTTTGCCCGTTAGCAGTGTAATTTGACCAGATGGCGGGGTGTAGCTTGGTGACTTAGGCAGCATGTTTCAGTGATATAGCACTATAAAAGGGCAAGAGCTCCACTATACAAGAAGACACAGCACAAATATACTGCAGTCTCCCAATCAATGCACCGCATATTCCATACATGCTTTTTTAATACACAGCATACATGGGAGGCCATGGGATGGCTATTAATTAATCAAACAAACAAAACAAACTATCACATCTCAAAAGCCAACCACCCCCCATGCAATTCCATCATACCTTTTCTCTTTAAAGAATTGTAAACTATTTACCTCATGCTTTAATTGTACACGAGACGTTATTGATGCAATACGCAGTCTGTAAAACTACAGTACAGAACTTGCATGTTGTAACATTTCAAATGCTCCTCACAGATAGTAGTCATTCCTTCTGCCTGCACATGCATTTTTATTTCCGCTAATTCTGGGAAACTAATTAACTGTTAATGGTATCATGCTCCCAGTATTGGGGTCGTCACTGTATTGACTATAGGAAAAGAGGATTAACAACGTAACATTCAAAGGCTTCTACAAACTATAAATTAGACTTGGTGATGTAATTCTATTTCTTAATGTACTGGATCATTATGTTATTGGAGGGAGAAATCTATTATGGATTTCTTAAGTGATACGTGGTATGATAACCAGATGTAGACATATGTATTGGCCTAGAGGACCACTGTGGTCACAGAAACATGAACACTATGTATCTAAAGTCTGTTATTGTTGTCGATCTGTCGCCTTGGTGATGTCTGTCCTGCTATGTATCTAAGTCTATTATTGTTGTCAACCTGTCGTCGTGGTGATTTCTGTCCTGCTATGTATCTAAAGTCTATTATTGTTGTCAACCTGTCGCCTTGGTGATTTCTGTCCTGCTATGTATCTAAAGTCTATTATTGTTGTCAACCTGTTGTCTTGGTGATTTCTGTCCTGCTATGTATCTAAAGTCTATTATTGTTGTCAACCTGTCTCCTTGGTGATTTCTGTCCTGCTATGTATCTAAAGTCTATTATTGTTGTCAACCTGTCGTCTTGGTGATTTCTGTCCTGCTATGTATCTAAAGTCTATTATTGTTGTCAACCTGTTGTCTTGGTGATTTCTGTCCTGCTATGTATCTAAAGTCTATTATTGTTGTCAACCTGTCCTTGGTGATTTCTGTCCTGCTATGTATCTAAAGTCTATTATTGTTGTCAACCTGTTGTCTTGGTGATTTCTGTCCTGCTATGTATCTAAAGTCTATTATTGTTGTCAACCTGTCGTCTTGGTGATTTCTGTCCTGCTATGTATCTAAAGTCTATTATTGTTGTCAACCTGTCGCCTTGGTGATTTCTGTCCTGCTATGTATCTAAAGTCTATTATTGTTGTCAACCTGTCTGGTGATTTCTGTCCTGCTATGTATCTAAAGTCTATTATTGTTGTCAACCTGTTGTCTTGGTGATTTCTGTCCTGCTATGTATCTAAAGTCTATTATTGTTGTCAACCTGTCGTCTTGGTGATTTCTGTCCTGCTATGTATCTAAAGTCTATTATTGTTGTCAACCTGTCGTCTTGGTGATTTCTGTCCTGCTATGTATCTAAAGTCTATTATTGTTGTCAACCTGTCGTCTTGGTGATTTCTGTCCTGCTATGTATCTAAAGTCTATTATTGTTGTCAACCTGTCGTCTTGGTGATTTCTGTCCTGCTATGTATCTAAAGTCTATTATTGTTGTCAACCTGTCGTCTTGGTGATTTCTGTCCTGCTATGTATCTCAAGTCTATTATTGTTGTCAACCTGTCGTCTTGGTGATTTCTGTCCTGCTATGTATCTAAAGTCTATTATTGTTGTCAACCTGTCGTCTTGGTGATTTCTGTCCTGCTATGTATCTAAAGTCTATTATTGTTGTCAACCTGTCGTCTTGGTGATTTCTGTCCTGCTATGTATCTAAAGTCTATTATTGTTGTCAACCTGTCGTCTTGGTGATTTCTGTCCTGCTATGTATCTAAAGTCTATTATTGTTGTCAACCTGTCGTCTTGGTGATTTCTGTCCTGCTATGTATCTAAAGTCTATTATTGTTGTCAACCTGTCGCCTTGGTGATTTCTGTCCTGCTATGTATCTAAAGTCTATTATTGTTGTCAACCTGTCGTCTTGGTGATTTCTGTCCTGCTATGTATCTAAAGTCTATTATTGTTGTCAACCTGTCGTCTTGGTGATTTCTGTCCTGCTATGTATCTAAAGTCTATTATTGTTGTCAACCTGTCGCCTTGGTGATTTCTGTCCTGCTATGTATCTAAAGTCTATTATTGTTGTCAACCTGTCGTCTTGGTGATTTCTGTCCTGCTATGTATCTAAAGTCTATTATTGTTGTCAACCTGTCTCCTTGGTGATTTCTGTCCTGCTATGTATCTAAAGTCTATTATTGTTGTCAACCTGTCGTCTTGGTGATTTCTGTCCTGCTATGTATCTAAAGTCTATTATTGTTGTCAACCTGTCGTCTTGGTGATTTCTGTCCTGCTATGTATCTAAAGTCTATTATTGTTGTCAACCTGTCGTCTTGGTGATTTCTGTCCTGCTATGTATCTAAAGTCTATTATTGTTGTCAACCTGTCGTCTTGGTGATTTCTGTCCTGCTATGTATCTAAAGTCTATTATTGTTGTCAACCTGTCGTCTTGGTGATTTCTGTCCTGCTATGTATCTAAAGTCTATTATTGTTGTCAACCTGTCGTCTTGGTGATTTCTGTCCTGCTATGTATCTAAAGTCTATTATTGTTGTCAACCTGTCGCCTTGGTGATTTTTGTCCTGCTATGTATCTAAAGTCTATTATTGTTGTCAACCTGTCGCCTTGGTGATTTCTGTCCTGCTATGTATCTAAAGTCTATTATTGTTGTCAACCTGTCGTCTTGGTGATTTCTGTCCTGCTATGTATCTAAAGTCTATTATTGTTGTCAACCTGTCGCTTGTCTGTGATTTTGTCCTGCTATGTATCTAAAGTCTATTATTGTTGTCAACCTGTCGCCTTGGTGATTTCTGTCCTGCTATGTATCTAAAGTCTATTATTGTTGTCAACCTGTCGTCTTGGTGATTTCTGTCCTGCTATGTATCTAAAGTCTATTATTGTTGTCAACCTGTCGCCTTGGTGATTTCTGTCCTGCTATGTATCTAAAGTCTATTATTGTTGTCAACCTGTCGTCTTGGTGATTTCTGTCCTGCTATGTATCTAAAGTCTATTATTGTTGTCAACCTGTCGTCTTGGTGATTTCTGTCCTGCTATGTATCTAAAGTCTATTATTGTTGTCAACCTGTTGTCTTGGTGATTTCTGTCCTGCTATGTATCTAAAGTCTATTATTGTTGTCAACCTGTCTCCTTGGTGATTTCTGTCCTGCTATGTATCTAAAGTCTATTATTGTTGTCAACCTGTCGCCTTGGTGATTTCTGTCCTGCTATGTATCTAAAGTCTATTATTGTTGTCAACCTGTCTCCTTGGTGATTTCTGTCCTGCTATGTATCTAAAGTCTATTATTGTTGTCAACCTGTCTCCTTGGTGATTTCTGTCCTGCTATGTATCTAAAGTCTATTATTGTTGTCAACCTGTCGTCTTGGTGATTTCTGTCCTGCTATGTATCTAAAGTCTATTATTGTTGTCAACCTGTCGTCTTGGTGATTTTTGTCCTGCTATGTATCTAAAGTCTATTATTGTTGTCAACCTGTCGTCTTGGTGATTTCTGTCCTGCTATGTATCTAAAGTCTATTATTGTTGTCAACCTGTCGTCTTGGTGATTTTTGTCCTGCTATGTATCTAAAGTCTATTATTGTTGTCAACCTGTCTGTCTTGGTGATTTCTGTCCTGCTATGTATCTAAAGTCTATTATTGTTGTCAACCTGTCTCCTTGGTGATTTCTGTCCTGCTATGTATCTAAAGTCTATTATTGTTGTCAACCTGTCGTCTGGTGATTTCTGTCCTGCTATGTATCTAAAGTCTATTATTGTTGTCAACCTGTCGTCTTGGTGATTTCTGTCCTGCTATGTATCTAAAGTCTATTATTGTTGTCAACCTGTCGTCTTGGTGATTTCTGTCCTGCTATGTATCTAAAGTCTATTATTGTTGTCAACCTGTCGTCTTGGTGATTTCTGTCCTGCTATGTATCTAAAGTCTATTATTGTTGTCAACCTGTGTCTTGGTGATTTTTGTCCTTGTATCTAAAGTCTATTATTGTTGTCAACCTGTCGCTTGGTGATTTCTGTCCTGCTATGTATCTAAAGTCTATTATTGTTGTCAACCTGTCGTCTTGGTGATTTCTGTCCTGCTATGTATCTAAAGTCTATTATTGTTGTCAACCTGTCGTCTTGGTGATTTCTGTCCTGCTATGTATCTAAAGTCTATTATTGTTGTCAACCTGTCTCCTTGGTGATTTCTGTCCTGCTATGTATCTAAAGTCTATTATTGTTGTCAACCTGTCGTCTTGGTGATTTTTGTCCTGCTATGTATCTAAAGTCTATTATTGTTGTCAACCTGTCGTCTTGGTGATTTTTGTCCTGCTATGTATCTAAAGTCTATTATTGTTGTCAACCTGTCGTCTTGGTGATTTCTGTCCTGCTATGTATCTAAAGTCTATTATTGTTGTCAACCTGTCGTCTTGGTGATTTCTGTCCTGCTATGTATCTAAAGTCTATTATTGTTGTCAACCTGTCGTCCTTGGTGATTTCTGTCCTGCTATGTATCTAAAGTCTATTATTGTTGTCAACCTGTCGTCTTGGTGATTTCTGTCCTGCTATGTATCTAAAGTCTATTATTGTTGTCAACCTGTCGTCTTGGTGATTTCTGTCCTGCTATGTATCTAAAGTCTATTATTGTTGTCAACCTGTCTCCTTGGTGATTTCTGTCCTGCTATGTATCTAAAGTCTATTATTGTTGTCAACCTGTCGTCTTGGTGATTTCTGTCCTGCTATGTATCTAAAGTCTATTATTGTTGTCAACCTGTCGTCTTGGTGATTTCTGTCCTGCTATGTATCTAAAGTCTATTATTGTTGTCAACCTGTCGTCTTGGTGATTTTTGTCCTGCTATGTATCTAAAGTCTATTATTGTTGTCAACCTGTCGCCTTGGTGATTTCTGTCCTGCTATGTATCTAAAGTCTATTATTGTTGTCAACCTGTCGTCTTGGTGATTTTTGTCCTGCTATGTATCTAAAGTCTATTATTGTTGTCAACCTGTCGTCTTGGTGATTTCTGTCCTGCTATGTATCTAAAGTCTATTATTGTTGTCAACCTGTCGCCTTGGTGATTTCTGTCCTGCTATGTATCTAAAGTCTATTATTGTTGTCAACCTGTCGCCTTGGTGATTTCTGTCCTGCTATGTATCTAAAGTCTATTATTGTTGTCAACCTGTCGCCTTGGTGATTTCTGTCCTGCTATGTATCTAAAGTCTATTATTGTTGTCAACCTGTCGCCTTGGTGATTTCTGTCCTTCTATGTATCTAAAGTCTATTATTGTTGTCAACCTGTCGTCTTGGTGATTTCTGTCCTGCTATGTATCTAAAGACTATTATTGTTGTCAACCTGTCGCCTTGGTGATTTCTGTCCTGCTATGTATCTAAAGTCTATTATTGTTGTCAACCTGTCGCCTTGGTGATTTCTGTCCTGCTATGTATCTAAAGTCTATTATTGTTGTCAACCTGTCGCCTTGGTGATTTTTGTCCTGCTATGTATCTAAAGACTATTATTGTTGTCAACCTGTCGCCTTGGTGATTTCTGTCCTTCTATGTATCTAAAGTCTATTATTGTTGTCAACCTGTCGCCTTGGTGATTTCTGTCCTGCTATGTATCTAAAGTCTATTATTGTTGTCAACCTGTCGCCTTGGTGATTTCTGTCCTGCTATGTATCTAAAGTCTATTATTGTTGTCAACCTGTCACTGTGTCCTTGGTGATTTCTGTCCTGCTATGTATCTAAAGTCTATTATTGTTGTCAACCTGTCGCCTTGGTGATTTCTGTCCTGCTATGTATCTAAAGTCTATTATTGTTGTCAACCTGTCGTCTTGGTGATTTCTGTCCTGCTATGTATCTAAAGTCTATTATTGTTGTCAACCTGTCGTCTTGGTGATTTCTGTCCTGCTATGTATCTAAAGTCTATTATTGTTGTCAACCTGTCGCCTTGGTGATTTCTTGTCCTGCTATGTATCTAAAGTCTATTATTGTTGTCAACCTGTCGCCTTGGTGATTTCTGTCCTGCTATGTATCTAAAGTCTATTATTGTTGTCAACCTGTCGTCTTGGTGATTTCTGTCCTGCTATGTATCTAAAGTCTATTATTGTTGTCAACCTGTCGTCTTGGTGATTTCTGTCCTGCTATGTATCTAAAGTCTATTATTGTTGTCAACCTGTCGTCTTGGTGATTTCTGTCCTGCTATGTATCTAAAGTCTATTATTGTTGTCAACCTGTCGCCTTGGTGATTTCTGTCCTGCTATGTATCTAAAGTCTATTATTGTTGTCAACCTGTCGCCTTGGTGATTTCTGTCCTGCTATGTATCTAAAGTCTATTATTGTTGTCAACCTGTCGTCTTGGTGATTTTTGTCCTGCTATGTATCTAAAGTCTATTATTGTTGTCAACCTGTCGTCCTTGGTGATTTCTGTCCTGCTATGTATCTAAAGTCTATTATTGTTGTCAACCTGTCGCCTTGGTGATTTCTGTCCTGCTATGTATCTAAAGTCTATTATTGTTGTCAACCTGTCGTCTTGGTGATTTTTGTCCTGCTATGTATCTAAAGTCTATTATTGTTGTCAACCTGTCGCCTTGGTGATTTCTGTCCTTCTATGTATCTAAAGTCTATTATTGTTGTCAACCTGTCGCCTTGGTGATTTCTGTCCTGCTATGTATCTAAAGTCTATTATTGTTGTCAACCTGTCGTCTTGGTGATTTCTGTCCTGCTATGTATCTAAAGTCTATTATTGTTGTCAACCTGTCGTCTTGGTGATTTTTTGTCCTGCTATGTATCTAAAGTCTATTATTGTTGTCAACCTTGTCGTCTTGGTGATTTCTGTCCTGCTATGTATCTAAAGTCTATTATTTGTTGTCAAACCTGTCCCGTCCTTGGATGATTTTCTGTACTGCTATGTATCTAAAGTCTATTATTGTTGTCAACCTGTCGCCTTGGTGATTTCTGTCCTGCTATGTATCTAAAGTCTATTATTGTGTTGTCAACCTGTCGCTCCTTGGTGATTTTCTGTCCTGCTATGTATCTAAAGTCTATTATTGTTTGTCAACCTGTCGTCTTGGTGATTTCTGTCCTGCTATGTATCTAAAGTCTATTATTGTTGTCAACCTGTCAACATTGGTGATTTAAAGTGTCCTGCTAAGTATCTAAGTCTATTATTGTTGTACTATGTCGCCTTAGGATCTGTCCGCTATGTCACTAAGTCCTATTATTGGTTGTCACCTGTCGCCTTGGTGATTCTGTCCTGCTATGTATCTAAGTCATTAATTGTGTCAACCTGTCGCCTTGGTGAATTCTGTCCTGCTATGTATCTAAAGTCTATTATTGTTTGTCAACCTGTCGTCTTGGTGATCTTCTGTCCAGCTGAATCTACAGTCTAATATTGTTGACAACACTGTCGTCTTGGTGATTTCGTCCAGCTATGTATAATACTATAATTGTTGTCACACCTGTCGCATTGGTGATTTGCATGTCCTGATATGTATCTAAAGTCTATTAATTGTTGTCAAACCTGTCGCCTTGGTGAATTTCTAGTCCTGCTATCGTATCTAAAGTCTATTATTGTTGTCAACCTGTCGCCTTGGTGATTTTCTGTCCTGCTAAAGATATCCTAAAGTCTATTATTGTTGTCAACCTGTCAGCCACTTGGTGATTTGACTTTGACTCCTTCAAACTCTGAAGATTTTGAACATCGTGTCAATATCTGCAAACTGTTTTCAACAACATATCAATGATATTATTCTTGTAGGTTAGTCACATTCACATTCAAATATTTACAGTTTGCACTGACATGGACTCAATAACCATGCTTTTCTAGTATTATCATTATCAGTGTATAATGTTAGCACAACACGCGCGGCAATTCTATTGTTACGTGAATAGTTGATGGCGTAGCAACGTGGGATAATGACCCCACTTTGGCGGGAACATATGAATGACTCGATTCCAATCAGCTGTTCAATCAAATTCGTTGACGATGACGGGAGAGAAAAAAAAAAGATGTGTGTTTTAATAAAAAATATGCAAATGCCGTGGGAATTAATAATATTCATTTACTTGAAAAACTGTAAATATAAGGAATAGATGTTTATTTTGTTGAGGTTATGAGGATATAATGATAATGGAGTATGTGTAAATTATGTAACCCCGGCAAAGCGGGTTACATAAAATTTACATGGGCTCCATTATCATTATACCCTCATAACCTCAACAAAATAAACATCTATTCCTTAAATGAATCATTTCATTTTCAAATATGTAGTATGATATTGCGTTAATTTTAGTTAAGATTTGAATTTCTGTTTCAGTATGGTGTGATGGAAATTTTATGTCACAAAACGGGATGGGGAAGAGTGTACTAAACTTCAAGCAAGCTGGCTGGTTTGGGAAAGATCTGCATAAAGTAGAAGGATATATATATGATAAAAAGTAAGTTTATTTTTATAATTATCTTACCAGATCAGACATGAAAAGGTCGGGGGGTCACCTGCCCAATCACACAAGTTTTTTCTTGGCCAAGTTCCTCCATCTGTAGACCGCTTGTGACTTGCATCAGGGCCGCTAAAAGTGATTGACAATGCATAAGTTGTATAACTTGTACAATCAACATTAAATAAATTTAAAGATTTAACTCATGGTTCTAATCAAGATATAGATGGTGTTATCATGGGTCACAATGAAAATGTTTGATGATTTTAGTAAAGTGAAGAGAAAAGCTGTGTACGGGAGCTGGGTGTACGATCTCTTCATGCTGGATGCAGCTGTTTATGATGACTTCATGAAACATTCGGCGTCAACAGCGTCACCAAGTCATTCTGCCAAAGTGAGTTAGGTTGCTATGGAAACCAATGACATTGACTTTTTTCTTCTAATACCTGCTGCAGCAATGCATCTTTAAAGTGAAAAGAATTTCACAGTATTTCTTGTAAAGCAATTAAAACTAATTCTTACATTCTCGTATCCAATATTTCCAATGTCAAATGCCTAATGAATTGTCAAAAGCACATAATTCCTTTCTTATATAGTTATCATTATACATGATGGTTTATTTTGATGCAGTGGTTATCTGTATTTCATTATAATTTTATAGTCTAACGGTGCTAGTGGTAGTTCGGATGTCAAGTCTCCATGTCCCAGGGATCCAATGAGTTATTTAATTTATTGTTGTCGACACTGTCGTCCAGGTGATTTCTGTCCTGCATGTATCAAAAGTATTATTATTGTTGTCATTGTCTCATTGGTGATTTCTGTCCTTGCTATTGTATCAAATTATTATTGTTGTCATTCACATGTCGTCAAACTTGGTGATTTCTGTCCAGTAAAAAGCATATCTAAAAATTGTTGTCAACAATCAAAACAAAGGTCTATCATTGTTGTCAAACAATATCAATTAGGGATTGTATCAAAATGAAAATTGTTTGTATCAAATTAGTCTATTTTGTATCAACCTGTGTCTTGGTGATTTAGGGATTGTCCTCAATTAGGGATTGTTGTCAAAATCTTTGGTGATTTCTGTGCTTGTATCTAAAGTATTAGTAGTATTGTATGTAAAATTAGGGATGATTTCTATCCTGCTATGTATCAAAAATTCTATTATTGTTTCACCCTGTCAAATTATGGATTGTAAATTAGGGAAATCAATTGTTTGAACCTGTCGTGGTTGATATCAAATTAGTGATTTGTATCCTGTAAATGATTTCTGATTCAAAAATCATTATTGTTGTCATTGATTGTATTTAGGTATTGTATCAATTAGTCCCCATCCCCAATTTCTGTGCCATATGTATTAAAGTCTAAATGTAAAATTAAATTAGGGATTTATATGAATCAAATTAGGGATTGTATCAAATTATCCAAATTATTGTATTGTAATATTTTCAATTAATTGGAAGTCAGATATCAAATTAGGGATTTAGTGTTAACTGTCAAATTATTGTGATTGTATCTAAGTAAAAATTAGTGGATTGTTGTATAAATTAGGGATTGTATCAAATTAGGGATTAATGTATCAAATTAGGGATTGTTGTATCAAATTAGAATTGTATCATGGGATTGTATCAAATTAGGGATTGTATTTGTCAAATTTAAATTGTATAGTGCAAATTAGGGATTTGTGTCAAATTTTCAATGATTGTATCAATTTTGATATTGGCTTTTGTATCCCTCATTAATTGGGAATTTCTCATTTAGGGAGGGATTGTATCAAATTAGTAACTTTAATTAGGTATCAAATTAACAATTGTATCAAATTTCAATACCAGACCGTATCAATTTAGAAATTGTATCAATTATTCAAGTATCAATTAGGGTTTATCAAATTAGGGATGTCCTGGTATCAAATTTTAATTGTTATCAAATTAAAATGATTGTGAAAATTTAGATTCTTACAAATTAAATATAAGTTTATTATTGTGATTTATTATGGTGTAATTCAATTTAGGTGTTACATTTAAATTAGGGAATCTGATGTTGAATCATTTCATTCTGATCTGGATTAAATGTAAAATTATTAGAAATTAGGTTTTAAAAGGATTTATTAATAATCATCTTAGGGACAATAATGAAAATCATAAATATCAATCAAATTGAATGAGTTGGGATTGATATCAAATTCGTATAGGGAATATTATTAAATTCATTATCAAAATTCAAATTATAGTCGGTCATCATTTAATTATTATCAAATTAAAATTTGATTGGTTCAAATTGGGAATTAATGATTTGAATTTAAATTGAGTTTTTATTATGTCGATATCATGGATTGTGTTCTTCAAAAACACATAAGAAATTAGGTTTGATATATGACCAATTACCATTGTATTTAGTATGGATCAACAATAATAAAAGTTAGTGATCTGGTGATTGATCTTTTGATAACAGATGCTTAGGGGATTTTGTATCCCACTTAGTTCATTTTGAACAATGTGATTTGACTTGATGTTCATCAAATTCGAGTGACAATGTATAAAACAATTATAAGGGTTTGTAATCTAATGATGACAACTTGTTGAATTGTATCAAATTAGGGATTGTATCTGTTTAATGATTAAAACTTATTGGTATTTATAATATATAAATTTCTTTAAAGACAAATAAAATAGGATTGAATGTATCAAAATTAGGGATGGATTTTTTCATGTAAATTAAATTGACATCATGGTTTATTTGTGATTTGATGTAACAAGTTTTAATAGAAATGGATAAATTTATAATTGTTAGTAATATCCCCATTAGTTTTAAAACCACTGACATGAATATCAAAAATAGGGGGAATGGTCAAAATTGATTCATAAATAGTGTAAATTGAAATAATAACAAATATCAATGGATTTGTGTATTAATTAATTAAATGTGTATAGTATTAAATTTAAAAGAAATGGATTGTTTAAAGTTCCTTTACAATTATTTGGTGATCAAAATTGTACATCAAAGATAAACCCCAAATGATTTTATAAAGCAATCTAAAGGATTATTGTAGTTAATAATATGAATGATATTTTTTTGTAGGAATTTGTTTGTGGATAATCAAATTTTAATAAAATTGACATGGAAATTTCAATGCTTTATACAGTAATTCATTGGTATAATTTATTAATCACAATTAAGGTTATAATAAATGGCAAGTCATTATAAGATAACCCCTTTGGGCATAGTGATTTATTTATTGTATATCAACATGAATATTTAGGAATTAAATCAATTTGTTATGTAGTCCCAAAATATGAAATGCTACGATGGAATCTATGTAACTGAAATTGGAATGAATTTGATAGAATGTTTAAGGTCAAAAGTGATTTCACAATTTTTTGTAACTAAATTAAAACAAATTCTAGCCAAATCAAACATTTTAATTAGTGATTGCTCTAGTCCTTAAATGAGAAAATTCTGTCTTTATAGTATGATTATTGCTGATGGTTTCAATTTGCATGAAAATCGAGTTTCATTTAAAATGATCAAAACATGATGTAAGGTAGTGTACTATGTGACTTCAAGCAAGCTGGCTATAATCAACATATCCCTAAATTTAAAGGATCACTAAATTCATGATTAATTTTATTTAAGCTGCCCAATCACACATTAAGTTTTCTTTGTAAAGTTTATCAAATTTTTGACCGCTTGTATCAAAAAGTGGATTGACAATAGTTGTATTTTAGTATTTCAACACCTTTAAATTAATTTTATGAAATTCATGGATAATCAAATTAATACAAAATTATGCCTGTGATTCGTTTAATTTCCCCATGATGATTTCAGTATCGGGATTCATTGGTAATTAAATTTATGATTGTTCAGCTGGGATTAATATGACCAAAAATTTATGAACAGCATCAAATTAAAATTAGGGATTGTTATCAAATTTTAGGATTAAGTATTTATTAGCAATTATTTAATTAAAAGATTTAAATCAAATCTTGGAGATTGTGTATCCAAATTAATTTGGGAGAAAAGATTGTTCAAATTAGGGATTGTGAATATTCAAATTAAATTATTGATTGTATCAAAATATTTTTGTTAAAATAGTTTAGTTTGTATCAAATTTACAGATTTGACTGTGGTTCAAATGGATGTAGTGAGTATTATCATTAGGGATTGTATCAAATTTATCAAATATGATTGTAGGCAAATGTAGGGATTTCATATTGAAAAATTAGGGATAATCTATGTTGACATTGGAATGTATCAAATTAGGATTGATCAAGGATTGTATCAAACTAAGGATTGTATCAAATTAGGGATTAATGTATCAAACAAATGTATCAAATTAGGGATTGTATCAAATAGGGATTGTATCAAATTAGGAATTGTATCAAATAAGGGATTAATGGCCAATAGGGATTGTATCAATTGGTGATACATGTATCAAATTAGGGATTGTATCTCAATTAGGGATGGTATCAAATTAGGGATTGTATAGAATTAGGTAAATTAGGGGATTGTATCAAATTAGGGATTAATGTATCAAAATTAGGGATTGTATCAAATTAGGGGATTGTATCAAATTAGGGTATTGTATCAAATTAGTGATTGTATTAAATTAGGGATTGTATCAAATTAGTGATTGTATCAAAATAGTGATTGTATTAAATTAGGGATTGTATCAAATTAGGCATAATTAGGGATGGTATCAAATTAGGGATTGGTATCAAAAAAATTAGGCAAATTAGGGATTGTATCAAATTAGGGATTGTATCAAATTAGTGATTGTATCAAATATTTATTAATGTATCAATTTAGGGATTAATGTATCAAATTAGGGATTGTATCAAATTAGGAATTAATATATCAAATTAGGGATTGTTTATCAAATTAGGATGATTGTATCAAATTAGGCAAAATTAGTGAATGCATCAATTAGTGATTGTAATTCAAAATTAGGGATGTATCAAATTAGTGATTGTATCAAATTAGGGATTGTATCAAATTAGGGATTAATGTATCAAATTGGGGGATTAATGTATCAAAATTAGGGATTAATGTATAAATTAGGGATTGTATCAAATTAGTGATTGTATCAAATTAGGGATTGTATCAATTTAGGGATTGTATTAAATTAGGGATTGTATCAAATTAGGGATTGTAATCAAATTAGTGATTGTATCAAATTTAGGGATTTTTATCAAATTAGGGATAATTGTATCAAATTAGGGATTAATGTATCAAATTAGGGATTGTATCAAATTAGGGATTGTATCAATTATTAGTGAATTAGGATTGTATTAAATTAGGGATTGTATCAAATTAGGAATTAATGTATCAAATTAGGGATTGTATCAAATTAGTTGTATCAAATCAAATTAGGGATTGTATCAAATTAGGGATTGTATCAAATTAGTGGATTGTATCAAATTAGGGATTAATGTATCAAATTAGGGATTGTATCAAATTAGGCAAATTAGGGATCATATCAAATAAGGGATTGTATCAAATTAGGGATTAATGTATCAAATTAGAGATTGTTTCAAATTAGGGATTATCAAATTAGGGATATCAAATTAGGGATTAATGATCAAATTTAAATTAGGGATTAATGTATCAAATTAGGGATTGTATCAAATTAGGGGATTGTATCAAATTAGGGATGGTATCAAATTAGGGATTGTATCAAATTTAGGATTATTGTATCAAATTAGGGATTGTATCAAATTAGGGATTATTGTATCAAATTAGGGATTGTATCACATTAGGGATTATGTATCAAATTAGGGATTAATGTATCAAATTAGGGATTAATGTATCAAATTAGGGATTGTATCAAATTAGGGATTAATGTATCAAATTAGGGATTGTATCAAATTAGGGATTAATGTATCAAATTAGGGATAATGTATCAAATTAGGGATTGTATCAAATTAGGGATTGTATCAAATTAGGGATTGTATCAAATTAGGGATTAATGTATCAAATTAGGGATTGTATCAAATTAGGGATTGTATCAAATTAGGGATTGTATCAAATTAGGCAAATTAGTGATATCAAATTAGGGATTGTATCAAATTAGGGATTGTATCAAATTAGGTATTTATCAAATTAGGATTAATGTATCAAATTAGGGTATTTATCATATAGGGTTATTTAGGGATTGTATCAAATTAGGTATTTATCAAATTAGTGGATTGGGTATCTTAGGTATTTATCAAATTAGTGAGGGTATCAGGATGAAATAAGAAATAAGAAGAAACCCTATTGTAACTAAGTATGTACAAGGTTGCTAAGGGAAAGATAATTCTTTTCACATAGATATTTGTTGGAATGAATTAAATCAATAATGAAGGTAGCTGTTGATTTTCTACACAATTAATTGTCATCATGAGGAATAATTATGTTAAAGGAGAAATATTTGTTGTACTTTCAGTATTTTAGTTTTACATTATTTGCCATGGCCTTAAATGAACTGAACCCTGATACAGCCGGACAGCTAGCCCCGACAGACTCTCGTTTCCGGCCGGACATCCGACTACTGGAGGAGGGACAGATTGGTAAGTTTACACAACATCCCAGGAATAACCTTTATTGTTTGTTGTTACACTTCAGGAATTAAAGGAAACTGTGGTGGCTGAGTGATGAAGGCATTCTCAATACTCCAGGTTTTATTATCACTGTCATTACATTCACCCCTGGAATATGTCCGAGCAAAACTGAAGGCAGTTTACAAGAAATAAACTGACCAATCACAAGCCTAGAATCTACTTTTGAAGATTACTGAGAGAGAGACACCCATCTTCAAAGCCATACAGTCAACCATAGTGTACCTTTATTCAATTTTTTTACGTCAAAAGGCCAAATTATCTGCTCATCTTACCATTGTTGCTCACAGAGCCGTCAGTTTAGCAATGACATTCCAGAGGTGTAAATTACGAAAGTGATAGTAACCCCTGGAATATCAATGGTCGCCAGCAGAAACTCTACATAGTTTATAATGAAAAAATATTACTTATATAAGGATAGCAATCCTTATTCATAGAATTAGTCTTAAATGAAGTCCCTCCTGCGTGGGAAATCAGGACAAAAGTTTTGTCATTCAATAACAAGGGGCTTTTAGGATGAATATGATGCTGGGGTTCGTCAGATTGGCTGAGATGGGGTAATTCGTTGTGAAATTTTTTACATCCATGCCGAAGAAGGATAGTCACTGCAGATGAATGTTCTGGTATAATAGTCGTATAAAGGGAGGCAACCATTGGTATTAAGACCTGTCCAGTGCTTTAAATATAACATATTGAGAACATCGATCATTTAACATCATTGTATAACATCAACCCATTTAATTATGTTTTACTGTCTTAGATGCTGCGGCTGCTGAAAAGAACAGAATAGAAGAGAAACAAAGATCTGCTCGAAAGGAGAGAAAACGGAAGAAGGATGAATGGACGCCAGTGTAAGATATTATGCTAAGGGGAGATAACTTTTGAAGTTTTATGATATTTTGATTTTAAATTTTTTTCACTATGTAGTGTAATCATTTCCTTTAGTACACGTTTTGATAAAAACACCAATGACAAATTTAGGGGGAAAATACCTAGATTTATGCTTTTTACATGATACCTTAGAAAGAAAAGAAAAAATCAGACAGAGAGAGATTTCTAGAATTATTTGTGTCACTCCTCAAAATCGCCCAAGATCCAAGATGTCTATTCTTTTAGTAAATTAATTGTAATTATTTCTAATTATCAACATGTTCTTAAATAGATTTGAGATTTTATTTATGTCTTTATTATTATTTTTTTCGCAGATTTTTCAAGCTAGGAACAAATCCTCATACAGGCAAAGAAGACTGGTTATTCAAGGGCAACTATTGGGACCGTGATTGGTCAAAATGTCCAGACATTTTCTGACACAGGAGAAGATCATAGATCTAGCAAATTGTGATATTATACCAATATCCTTGTCACCACTGCCAAACCTACTGACATTGGCGAATCGGCTACAACGATTCCATTTTGTGAACTGCATATTCCACATAAAAACTATACTGTAGATGTCAGTCCCTAGTTCAAATAGAATTACAAGTTAGTGGCTGTTTGGTATACAGTGTAAATATTTGTATTTATTAGTACTAAACCACAGGCTGGTGACTGTCAACCGACTTATTTTATCATGTGATTAAACTTCGTGGATGATCAGATTTTATAAAAATTAATTTCCATGAAAAAATGTATTAGTATGAGAACATAAAAGCTTTCTGACGACTATTCTGTATTGCATATTACAGAGTTATCTGCCCTTGGGTTTACGTATCGATTGTGACTTCATATGTTTGTGTGCGTTACGTCATACTTTTCGTAATTGCGCTCGCAAAATAATGACGTAACAATTGATACCTACCCGCTTCTCTGTAATATGCAAAGACGGGATTTATATAACATAATAAAATTGCTGTAAAAAGCAAAATTAATAGGCATGAAAAATGCAAAACTATGTCACAGCGAAACTAAGTTGGTTTACAGTATACGGTAAAGAGAATGATATATGTTGTGGAGGATCCTAGCTCTGTTGCTATAGCAACCTTAGTTTTATTAGATAATCTTCTCAGATTCTCTAAAAAATTGTAAAAATTGTGTGTGAAATATAACTCTCCAAAGTCACCTGAATTGTGGATGGTTGTTTGATCATGCGATGGTCGCTATACTGAAGGGGTTCATGGAACCTCATCTGATGTGTTCACTCTGTACTTTTCATCCTATTGGAATTCCCAGGTCAATTCCATCAAAGCAAAGACAAAGATTTAAAAATAGTATTTTATATTCTGATAGCAATCCTGTTTAATTGGATCAGTTATGCAAATTGTTTTGGTCATAAAAAAATCTTCAAAAACTGGGCTGAGTTTCACAAACATTTATTACTTAACATTCGCCATTTGAAAGCTTTATAGATTTTAAGGGAGCTTCCTCACTTGAAATTTTTTCCTTTTAAAACTTTTGTAATTCCTGCTATGGGGGATTTGAAGGGAAAGAATTTAGTAAGGACTTGTGGAACTGGGCTCAGTACTTAAAATATTTACAGGTATGCACTTGAAGAAATATCTTCTATTATTTGACTGATGTGAAATACATGGTGAATTCGAATGGTTGGAAATTACAGTGAGATATTATGATCTAGAGACATTGTGATAATCTTATTGGATGAATTTTGATGAGCCAATTAAATTGTGATGAGCCAGTTAATATTCTGTGAATGAGATTCAGGGATGTACATATACATATATATACAACAGTCATATGATGACTTGAATTACATAATTGTGTTGAACTGTGCTTTGATGTTTTGTAGCTCTAATGATATTGAGTATTATAACACCAGACTTGACTACTTATTCAAGATGTAGAATCATGATTGTGATCATATGAAAGATTTTCTCCATTATCTCCTATTACAACACATTACAACCATGGTTCAGAAGTTAACTTGTTGACCTTCTGGAAATTCATAATGAACTATTCTAGCTTTTAATTAAAAGAGTCCAAATGTGTGTTCAGGGTTGAATTAATGTTTTAAAGATTTGTGCTCCTCTTGGAAGGGAAGTAATCCCTGAAGATCTTTAGTTCATAGATGAAGTCGATTCCAAAAGCAGATGAGCTACAAAACATGTGATTGCAAGTTATATTACGGTATAGAAGTAGAAAAGGGCAAGTCAAGAGGGGCTCAGGGTATGTTTTTTTCTGGAGATAACATTACTTTAATTCATAGGTTTAATGACGCAATTGTTGTATCTGATAATTAAAAAAGCTGTATGGATTTTGAACATATGGTTTGATATAACACAACTTGTACAATACCTAAATTGTAAAGCGTGCAAATGTTATATGTAAATTTCTGTTATTCAATGTTTTGATGTGATCAACATTATATGTCTTGTGATAAACAAATTCTGTATCTAGTCTAGGTAAATCAGAATTTCTTGTTGATACAACACTGTCACAGATTTGCCATCTTGGCCTATAGACATGAGGAAAGTGGCGGAAAATCCAGTACCAAAGCTCTGACACTTTGCTTAGAATTAGAAAACAAGTGGTAGAATGTCTTAACACATTACCCACAGTGCCACTTTTGCCTCTAGTTTGAGTATGACCCATGGGGCTGTACAACTCAGAATTGTTGTACAGGGCAGTATAATGCATGTATATCCACTCGGACACTGTAGTCCACAGCCCAGAGTTTGTAGGGACATGTGTTTGAATTGTCAGATGATCAGAGATTGCACTACTATACCACTGCAACTCCAAGAGAACGGCAAGTGGTAAAATTTTACAAAAGTTTACAAACTTTTCCACCTTAGCTCGGAGGCTTTTGTAGAGTTATATTAAATTCTCGTTTGAATCCTTAAGTAGTCTGTCAACTTAGCCCAGAGGTAGAAGGCTAGAAGGTAATACAACTTTTTAAGGAAGTTTTTGGCGGTTGAGGGTACAAGTGTTCTTCATATTAGTTCTTCATATTATTTTAACTTCCATGACAATTATATGTTTTAGGAAGAGCACATTGTCACAAAATTTAACAAGATGTATTTTACATAAAATGCAAATTTGTAATAAATTGATCATATAATGCATTTGCAAGCTTCTGTTTTCTGAACCATATATATCGTAAGAAATCATCGAGATTTTTTTTCAGCTGAAAAAGAAAAATAGCTATTTTCCTTAGTTTAATAGGGAAGAACAATGTGTTTTGTATAGCCGTTTCCTAGATGTGAAAATTTTACTGCTTTTGTTGCTCAAATATGTATGTGTCATTCCCAAAACTTGGTAGTGTGGACATTTTAGTCGGCCAAACTGGACCTATAGCTACTGAACACCAAATATATTTACTCCCTTTCACCTTGTAAGTACTATTATCAACTCCCTATTGAATTATGTCAGAGATATATTATCTCTCCATTCATTCATGAGTAAATCATCTAGGTTTACTGTTGTTTAAACAAACTCAATTGTTTAATAAATTAAGTACGATTTTGAAGTCTTCAGAAAATATCATGGAGACCTGTGAATTTCAAACAGCGATACAAATGAGTACATGTATACAATGTGTGTGTTTTAGATGTTAGCAGGCCTAGGATAGAATTATCGACATGTGTGAAGAAATAACAGGTCATTGTTATGTTTTCATTGTTACAACTGCTATTAAGTTTTTGTTTTGTCATCGTCATTACAATTCTTTCTCTATTTTAATCATGCATTGTAGACAAAGAATGTTGGTGTGGTGCTTTCAATTAACTACTCTAAAGCTTTTCCACCCCTAAACATATATATGAACTGGTCTGATTCAAAAGTTGGAACAGTTCATTATAAAATCTTAGGATGAACAAGTTAAAGTTTCTATAAATATTGAAACCTGTCTAATTGAATACCTGACATTTCGACACCCTGCCTAATCCGACCAAAAAGAGTTGCTCTTCATGGTATAGGAGTATACTGGATCCATTTGAGATCATTTGTTTCTTGTAAACATTGGCCATTGAATGGTATTGTAAATGTTTATATTTTTTTGTAAGGTAGAAAAAAAAATCCCCCGTTGTCTCATTATCCAATAAGTAAATACATGTTTAGGCTATAATAATCAAAACCCAAAATGTCTCTCTTTTTCATATCATTTGCAAATCGATCTGTGGCCATCCAATAAATTTGGATCTAAATTTATTCTCCTTTTGCCAACCTCTCAATTTTTAAGTTTAAGTCCCAGTTGGAGGTTTTTGTATCAAATATGATATTATATTTATCATGCAACACATATTGTTCCAATATGGGCAAATGTTTACCAAGATAATTCTAAATTCACTATTTGTATTATAACCCATTCACCCCTGAAATGTTATAATGGGCTGATCCAGGTCTCAAACTAGAAGAGTCCAAATGTGTCTTCAGGAGTAAATGAGTTAATTCTGTTTTGATGTGAATATGTGTCTGAATGGACCAATGTATGGTCTATATATGGTAATTGATTGCACATTTGAATAACAAATCAATTGTGTTGATGGCCCTGTAGTGACTTCTGTTTAATTATATATAAATTTATTTACTTTGACACAAGTTCAAAACTAATTTGAACACATTATAATTAGCAAAATGGTGGCTATACTTGCATTTGCAATAGTTGATATTTATGAACAAAGATTAAAAAAAATACAATTTAAGAACATGAAACCTTTCACCACTGTAGGCCATAATGGACTCATCCAGATCAATAGATGGTAGAGTCTACTAAAGCTACATATATAGGGGTAAAAGAGTTACTCAATACAAAAACCTTGTGGCATAAAAAAGCTAAAAATAGGATTACTGTAGCTACAGTATTATGATATTCTTTCAACAAATTAAATACTTATTCGACCCAATAAGCGCCCAGGGTGTTTAAAAAGTTGAAAAGGTGCTAATAAGACATAATTATTGCAAATCTAGACAGTTTTGTGTAGTTTTGGTCTTTATTTATGCGTGGGCAATTGAAATCGAGGCCTCAAAAAGCGGGAGGGGCGTTTATAGGGACATGGGCGCTAATTGGGTCCAATGTGGTATATGTAAATACAGTGTAACCTGTCTAAACCAGATGTTAATAGAACAAACATGTTATGCTGGTGTAGCCAGGTTTCTGGATTATACAGGGTTTATTTACCATAAATATAAAAGGAAAATGCCATAAATTTGTGCTGATATAGACAGGGATCCATATTAGTCAAGGGCCAGTTATGGCAGGTTACACTGTAGTAGGTTCTAGCACAGGGACCTGGCACGAATTTTTTTAACCAACAGTATACATATATATATATTATAGTATCAAGATACTATAATATATATGTATACTGTTGGTTTAAAAATTTCGTGCCAGGTCCCTATGGGTTCTAGTGATAATTTTGTTACTGCGATATAATGCAAAG
This sequence comes from Argopecten irradians, assembly GCF_041381155.1. Lineage (NCBI taxonomy): Eukaryota > Metazoa > Mollusca > Bivalvia > Pectinida > Pectinidae > Argopecten > Argopecten irradians. The sequence goes on along the minus strand of NC_091148.1, from coordinate 18,364,675 downwards.
TTATAACTATGCAACAATGTACTGATTGGTATAACAAATGAAAAAAATATATACTTTTAACAGAGTTTCACTATGCTTTCTAAGATTTTTGCCTCTAGATCTTTTTCCATCAATTTTAACTCTTGATCACCAAATTATATTGCGAGTGTGTCCAGGAGTTTTATCAGGTGAAACATAATATAAATAACTTATATAAGTACATGTACATGTAAAACCAAAACATTTACTAATTCCAATATGTACTTACAATGTATATTTTAAAAATACCTTATTGTGATTTACAATGTATAATATTGGGTAATTAGAATCCAACTAGTCTGTGTAATATATTTCTGTACCTGTTAATGCTAAAGTTGTTAGATATTGTATGAATTTAGCATGTTTGGCTGACTTCAAATTGGTTACATAAACAGTAAAGCATGTTTATTATAAACATGCTTACATGTGCAAGGGATTATTTCCCCCCAAATCATTAAGCAATGTCAACGTCTCAATCAAGGTTTTTGCACCACTCTTGTATTTGCTTCTTCATAAAGGTATGAAGAAAAAAATTCAGCCAATGAGAAAGTCGGATTTAGGATGAAAACAAATAATGATATTTGTGTAACGAATTATGCTTCTAACGGAGTAATTTCGTTGGTTCCTAGAGGTTCGTTATAACCTTGTTTTACTGTATGTCAAAATATTTGTACATTAATTACTGTTGTTGAACATTCACTAAATATCTTGTATGAATTATTTGCGCTAGTCTTAAATTATGCATAATCTGAAACATGTGTATGAGATAGCAAAGGTGAAAACCTATGAAGACATGTACTGTAGGAAGAATATATGTCTAAACATTTATTGAGAATTGCAACATTTGTTTGATATTACATCCACTTTAGACACATACAAGTGCAATATTTCTTCCTATTGATAATATGATTTCATGTTGTTTTTTATGTCATTTCCTGTATCTCACTTCCTGTTAACAATTTAGTGATGTCACTTCCTGTTGACAAATTCAATTGTTTGATGTCAAGTCTTGTGTGTCCTTGTTGCATGTCTTTCTCAAAACAATGTAACTTGTCATGTCTCATCAGTAACTTACATCATGTCATTTCTTGATTAACTTTGTGATGTCACTTTCTGTAAAAACGATTTGTTTGTCATATGAACATGACTACCATTTGGTATATGTGATGTTACTTCCTGTAAAGATGTTTTGTTTGACATCACTTCATGTTTGAGGATATTGAAAATTATAGATCATCACTTTACTGTGACTGTGTAGGGTAACCATGGACACATCTTTCATGTTTGTGTACGGTAACCATGGATACACCCTTCACATGTTTATGCACTGTTGAAATTCTAATGAAGAGTTCAACAAAAATCAAACGTTAGTCTTTGTTGTTTATTCCAATAATCATTTTCATATTCTGTATTTTCATATTACAGAGTTAGCTGCCCTTGCAGATAGGTATTTATTGTGACGTCATGTGTTTGCGAGCGTAACATCATACTTTATTGAGAAAACAATGTGAATTATGCCACAAAATAATATCATCTTCATGGATTACTACCCACAAGGGAGCTAACTCTGTAAAATGCAAAGACGGATAAGCCAATCATACTCCATGACATCCTATATACTTCTAGTTCCAACAAAAATACAATCACCCAAAGATAATTGAACTGTTATTTTAAACCACACCATTTTACCAACTAAAAACTATAAGCTTTAATGTCCATCTTTCCGAAATATTGTGCTAATCTTGAGTTATGGTTCTGTTCAATGTTTTTCAATTATTTTCTGATATATGATATATTTAAATTTCTATCCTATAAAACTACATTTATTAAAGAGTTATGCCCCCTTATGGTATTGTGATGGTGATATGCCTTATGGAACAAATAAGCATCAGAATTTAATCACAGGTACAAATATAGGAATTATTAATAATGACAAGTTAATTTCAATTGGTATACAGCATACAAACTATAAACTTAACTTGATCCCTGTAATTATCATAGTCCGTCTACCGATGATAGTGTATAATTTGGTTTGATAATTGTAAGTCCTATGAATTTTGAGAACATAGACTCTCATAGATATCAAATGTAATGTTTGTTTTAGATTGAATCATGCAGAGATGAAATTTTATATGATTCACATGTTACACATACAGTAAAACCTGCCTAAGTGACCCCCTAACACCACCTGCTTAATAAGACCACTTTTCTAGGGTCTAAAATGACCAATTTCAACACAATTTGTTTTAAACAGGTTAAAGTGAATAGTCGGGCAAAGAAAACCAGTCTGAATGCGTTCATTGGCCTTCCAAAAGTTCTCACATATTAATACGACGGTCAAGTTCTGCTTACGTTTCCCAGTTCTGACTATTGAAACAAAGAAAAGTTGAAACCATTGAAAGTGAGGCTGTGTGGAAATGTAATCACGGACATAGTCAGCCGGGAGGACGTTTTAGGATTTTTATACTTTAAATTAATTTCTTTGTACGCAGGCAGATTTTGACGCGAGATTTTATTTTTCTATTTCATAAGAAATTATACTGGATACATTCACACCATTTTTACCGACTTTAGCCATCCTTGCCTGACTGTTCACTTTAAATCTTTGTATACAGACCACCTTGCTATAAAGAATTTGTTTTCTCTATCCTCTGTGCTGGTCTTTGTAGACAGGTTTGACTGCACATAGTACATGTTGATTCATAAAACATTAGTAAATTATCTGCCCCCTTGCTGAAACCCCATTGGTACAAAGTATCAATATTTATTTGAAATTCAAACAGAATGTTTCACTGTACACGTGACAATTATTTTTCCCACCTAACCCGCCATGCAAGATCACTCTGTCGCCGAGGATACAGCAAACGTGACCACATCGTCTTACAGAGCTATCTCCAAGTTTGTAGAATTGCATTGTGGGTTTAAAAGTGAGGAGGAACATTTCTCCAACAGATTCACGACTCCTTCCGTCGAATGTGTCTCCCCCGTGAATTAAAAGTACTCCAGTGCCACTAATGCTAACATGGTTTTTACGACCACCAGGCAGTTTTGACATGGGTGGAAGTTTTTCCACGATATCCATAAGTTTGCTGGTGATAGTTTGGTTGTCTGGTTCCCCACCTTTCAATCTGTCATGTACTTCTACAAAATTGTTTTCTCTCCCACCAACAACATAGAGTTTATTTCCCACAATATTTGAAGTATGACCTGATCTTGAAGCAGCAACATTAGTTAACTCTTTGAAAGTAAAACGACCCGATTGTACACTTCCACTGAGAATATAACTGTTTCCATGACGACGCTGCATCCGTAAACTCCCTTCCCTTCCAAATATAACTATCTCCCCGGATGCAAGAAGAGTTGCTGTATGTGAACTAAGGCCAGCATCACCTGGGAAACCAGTTGTCTCTTGCGGTAGCCATTTTTTATTTTCTGCATCAAAGGCAACAACTTTTGCTGTTCGAGTCTTTCCATCCCATCCTCCAATCAGAAGCATGTATCTACCAGCCAATGAAACGCAGGCATGGTGACTGAGGGAGGGGCTACCTTCAGCAGTGATTTGTTGCCAAGATTGTGAACTTGAAATGAAACGGAAAAGTTTATCCGATGGTTGTTTTCCATCTTTTGTTTCCATACCACCATGTATGTACAGGTCATTACCTATAAATAAACATAAAGCAGCGCATTAAAATACACTACACACTTGTAAGGGGACTAATTCATGTACCATGTGATACCTTATAATGTTTGTGCGGCACTACTGTTTCTATTGGTGATGGTATGGCGCTGAAAGGTGATGTCTCGGGCTAACTTCATTTCAAATTATTATATTTCATCACCACTGGAGATACACTAATACTGTTAAAAAATTATCTGGTATCATGTGGTACATGAATTAGTCCCAGAACTTGGATTTAGCTCTTAAGTTTTGTATTTATGTTTAGAGGTCAATTTTCCTCTTACAAGGAGAAAGTCTTTTATTTATAGAAATTTTTAAAGGGACAATTCACTCAGGCTAATTCTTTTACATAACCAAGAAGCAAAATATGGCATAAATGTATTGTTCTACATTTCTTATGAAACATATATAACATAAAATATTGACAAATTCCACGTCATTGTTTAGTATTTTAATCTATACCGTTGTAATTATAAATCGTTGATCAATACGATTCAGCAAATAAATATGTTCGCTGTATCTATACCCAACCAACGTCACGCACGTTTAACAAATGAACTGCTTAACCACTGAGGAGGTGATAAAATGATTTTTAGACGAGCCAATTCACCTAATAAGGTAAACACACTATTATCAGAGCGATTTGAGCAGTTCTAGACAAAAGTAGCATTACATTACGAGCAAGGGACAGGGTTCGGCATACAAGAAGTTCGACCACAATGTGTAATGACGGACAGCGAGCGAGTTTGAACACTCCACGCGCATTTCACCACCATGGGCTTTTCTGGCATATTACAGTAAAACCAACTGATCTAATTTCCATTACAACTGGTTTTTTCCGATATATGTACAAATCTTAATGTTCTTTTAGCCTGAATTGTCCCTTTAAGCCAATTTTTTTTTTCTAAAGTGAATATGTTTAAGTGTTTAAGTGATTTACCCATTTGACATTATTTCATGAATTAATCTTTATCATTATAACCATGTTTAGGTCTCAAAAATTCCTTGTGGAAAAAAAATATAACATGCAATTGCAATTTTTTAAAAGCATTCATTTGAAACTGACTTTGTTAACGTAATGTGAAACAAAAACTAGCATGAATGTTATGCTCTAGCTTCTACCTTTGCAGGAAGAAATAATTCTAAATTCCTGAGTATATATGACCTGTACTTACCCAGAACACAGCCTACATGGAATGAGAGTGGAGGTCCATTGGAGGTGACAAGTTCCCAATCTGCCAGTAATCCCTTATCCTTCTGGGTACCTGATCTGGAGGCCATCTTCTCTTCATCTGTAAAGCAAAATTACATACATGTACTGTACTGTATAAAACAGATTATTCATGTTTATCATTATCGTCAGTTGATTCTTAACAATGCAAAACTATAGTGTACATTTATTATAATATCTACGTATTATTCTAATCTACAAATCTTAGCTACTAAACAAAAATTCAAAAACATATATATGCCTAATTACCATTACAAGATTTTTGTATAGAAAGGGAGAGCGCATATTATAGAAGTTACATCACAGGCTTCTGCATCTGGTTTTGGAAAAATAAAATATCCTACCCCCAGAAGCAGACGCCTGTGGTTACATGTACATTTTGTATTATTCCTTAGTTTCTGCAATGCTCACAAGTACATGAAGAATGAATATTTAAATGACACTGGCTTATCTTACATATTGATGTAACAGTTAAGTCTGCATCATGTGGACGTGCACAGTGCTGGGTTTTCATGATAACTGCATATAATCTCGCAGTTTAGAACAGCATGAACTCCAATGCTACAAAAATATATAAATTATCTTCACATATTTTTTGTTGGAAAATAGTGCTTGAAGCAAATTTAAGCTATTTTTTTCTATCTTACCAATGCAAACTTTGAGGATACAGCATATTTCTACAATCCGTTTAATAAATGATGCAAGAGCACTTCGCTTGCTAGTCCCTCGTTGATGGTATCCTACGACGCGTGAAGAGCTGTGCAAAGGGAAGTCACTCTCGATAATTTTAACTCGCCTGCAAGCACTGCGATGCGGTTTGACTGATAGAACTTGGGTCGTTTTCGTTTATTCGGAACAACCGTTTCGACCGTTTGTTAAAGTCATGATTTCAAGTATAAATCCTGACGGACCTGCATTTTTTATACAGGCATGTGAGGGCTTTGTCAAAGCTCGTCTGAAAACAATATAAAATCACAAGGTCCGTCTTTCATTTATAAACGAACAACTTGGTCAAACCAGTCAAACCGTATAATCGAAAACGGCCATTGTCTTTAGTAATTAAAGACAGACCTGGTGATTTTATATTGTTTTCATATGAGCCTTGATGTCAACAAAGCCCTCACAGGCCTGTATCATATTCTGCAGGTTCGTCAGGATTTATACATGAAACGAACCGTTTGTTACAAATAAACGAAAACGGCCCAGTTTCTCTTCACATTTGTTCCTCCCCCCCCCCCCCCCCCCCCCCCCCCCCCCCCCCCCCCCCCCCCCCCACTCTTCATGCAGTCTACTTATTGTTCGGGTAAGGATATAGTGCTCTTGGTGTTGAAGTTCTAGACTTTTTCCGTTTGTATACCATATGCCTGTGATTGGTTCAGATGTTTTCCCTTGATGAGCTGCCTCCATTTTTACTATGACATGGTCAAGGGGTGTAAAGATCGTAAGTGATCGGAACCCCTGGAGTATCGACATAACCAGCCACATTCATCACCCCTGTTGTTGGTGGATATTGGTGTCTTGGGTGTATTATTTAATTCTTTTATCATCTTTACTATCACTGATTTATAATTCACTAAATTCAGACTTCTATATATTAGGCAAAAAAAATAAATTAAAAACCCTAATAATATAGGCAGGTTTAGCGGACTACTGTGTGCTGTACTGTTTTTGGTGTATATATACATTAAGGTGTAATGGTTCGTACATGTATCTGTCGTCGATACTTTTTCCTCTTGAAGTTTTGGTTTAATTCTCAATCATTTAGAAGTACAAGAAAAAATTATTATGTCATATCATTGTAGCGAGCCAAACTAGCATGGACCTGTTTAATCCATTGTTGTCGCTATCGGTGGCGATAATTACAGGGGCTAGTATTATTAATCACAAGCATCACAAGGGTATCAAGTTTCAGGTTTTTTTTTTTAGTTTTTTTTTTCAAATGCAATACAGCATATAGGTTTAGCAAATACCTATATACATAATACAATAATCGTTGTTATGTTTCAAGATGGCGGAGGATAATTCCGATATACTTCATAACAAATTAAACAATTTGATTAATAAATGAGTATGATATTCTACAGATTAATGAGAATTTTCCTTTTTTCTGTTGCCTGGATCAAATATTTTCCCAGCATATTTAAGTTCTTTACATTTTTAGATGAAAATAACATAATTAATTTATATACACTTGGATGTTTGTGGTAAAAAGCTTTTATAAACTTTTTTACGTAAGTCAGAATAAGCAGGACATAGTAATACAAAATGCATTTCATCTTCTACATCATTTTTGTCACAAAAAGTACAAAGTCTATCGCCTCTGGGAACGGCGTTATAACGGCCAGCTTCAATATGCAGAGAGTGGGCTTGCATGCGATATTTACTCAATATTTGTTTAGTTTTAGAATTCAAAGGTTTCTTTAAATAAAATTGAATTTCAAAGTTATCGACAAGATGTTTGTAAATTTCACATTTAGAAGAAATATCAAATGCGCAATGCAGTTCCTGAAGAAATATATCATGCAAGCGCTGTGAATACACTTCCAGAAAGTGTTTTTCATTATCTACATTCTGAGAAATCCAAATATTGTTGAAACCACAACTACATAAATCATGTTTTACATCATACAACCAATTTAATTTATAATCAGGCTTTTTTTATAATGAGCTCAAATAGAGCATTATAGTATGATTTTAAAATACAGTTATCTGTTCTTAATAGCTTTAACCAATATTTCATCACCATTATTTTACGCTGTATATGTAAATTAAACCTACCAGTCTCAAAATACACCATAGAACTATTGACTGTTTTTTTCACCTTCAATAAACTTTTTCAGGAATAAAAGATGTACAGCTTCAATCTTAGGTGCTGGGCGAAAGCCCCATACCTCGCAACAGTAATTAAGCACACATGACACATAAGCATCAAATAATGATAATTTTGTTTCAACATTAAGCATATATTTTTTTTCATTCTACTATTAAGGAGATAGTATGACTTTCTTCCTTGTGATGCTAAAGTATTAAGCGTTAGAGTAAATCTCCCATTATAATTGAAAACTAGCCCCAAATAACAAAAATTATCAACAATATCTATAGCCCTTCCTTGAAAGATCCAGCACTCATTAGCATGTAGACGCTTGCTTTTTCTAAAAATAACTATTTTGGTTTTATCTATATTAAGAGATAAACTCCATTTATTTGCATAATTTTGCAGACATATTTTGTAGGTCATTAGCATCTTCAGTAAACTAAACTGTGTCGTCAGCATACATAAGTATGAACAAATTTAAAAGTTGCAATTGATAGCTTTGACAATTGGAGTTTATCAATTCACTTTCTACATCATAACAAAAAGAGAATAAAGTATCGGAGACAAAGATTCCCCTTGTAAGAGTCCGACATGTAAATCGAACATTGCAGATAATTTTCCACTTAATTTAGTACATGATTTTACATTCTCATAAATTGATATAATTACTTTCAACAATCTATCCCTAACTCCACAAGGGTATACAGGTATAATAGAAAGAAATCAGAGTTACCGGGACCCGGCACCATAAAACTTTCTCAGACATATTTTTTACTCAAGTCTATGTTAAATCATATACTTGAGTTAAAAATCTGTCTGAGAATAGTTTTATGGTGCCGGGCCCGGGATTGCCTTCACAGAGAAATAATATAAAATGAAAAAATCCCAACTCCTCTTTGCAAGTGACGATATAAATCCAAGTTAATTTATGAATGTTACAAACATACTTCAAGGTATTCTTTTAAATAGTTAGACGTTAATTCTGAGCAGAGATGCAATGATATATGTAATAAAATATCAATATTTAGAAAGATCGATTTTAGTTGCTACAATAAATATATTATGAAATTCAATTCTGCTGGTATGTATCTTTCTTCTTTCAAACACAGGTGCATACTGTATCAAAGTGTAATCAAAGCTCCCCCCCGTTCCCCAGGACAGGGGCAAACATGTCTTTTTGGCCCCCCCCCCCATTATGCTTATTTGAAAGAAAAAAGGGTCCTCCTGCACATTTTTCGTACTTCATTCTAGAAATTTTTCCGCTGCGCGACGCATTTCCTTAAACGTTCAAGCACTTAATGTCAAACCTTAAATAGTAAAAATTCAATACACACGAACTAGACTAAAGTGCTCATCAAGGGATTATATGTACTATTTATATATATAAAAAAATGTCTCTTAAAAGATCAATTTGTTTATATGTCTTAGCGAGACAATTAAGTCATCTTTTTATGTTACACAACAATGTGCCGATGGTGTGAAGCCGGGTATATTCAGATCGAGAACGGTTGCATAATGTTATGGCGACACAATTATCATTTCTAAATCGAAAAATTACCATGTTAAGAACGCTTTATAATCATTAAAATACCTCTTAAAACTCATCTCAACCATTCTAAATCGTAATTTTTTTTGTCCGGGGGAGACCCCCGATCCCCCCTAACACCAAATTCTCGCGCCTTTGAGCGCTCGCAAATTCATCAAAATGCATCGTAAAACTCATCTAAGCCATTCTAAATCGTAATTTTTTCCGAGGGAGACCCCCGGACCCCCAAACACCAAAATTTCGCGCTTTCGGGCGCTCGCAAATTCATCAAAACTCATTTAAGCTATCCTAAATTGTATTTTTTTCCGGGGGAGACCCCCGGACCCCCACAACCACAAAAAATCTCGCGCTTTCGGGCGCTCGCAAATTCATCAAAACCCATTTAAGCTATTTTAATCGTAATATTTTCCCGGGGGATGACCCGGACCCACCCACCCACCCCCCCAAAACACCAAAATCTCGCGCTTTCGGGCACTCGCAAAATCATCAAAATACATTGTAAAACTCATCTCAGCCATTCTAAATTACAATATTTTTTCCCGGAGGTCACCCTCAGACCCCTAAAACACCAAAATCTCTCGCCTTCGACGCTCACACGCTTATTTAGCCAATTTGCGTATTCGTTAATTTCCTTTTAGTGACCCCACTGCTTATAAATGTGTACAAGGATTAAATTTAATTAGACATGAAAAATGTACATAAAGCATATATGGTTGGGAGTTGAATGAATCTCCTCCTGTAGGTGCGGCGGGGGGGGGGGGGTGTACAAAAATATTGAGGACTTTTGCCCCTCCCCCCCCCCCCCCCCATTACGTTTCATCTTCCTACGTCACTGAAATGTGTAGACACATCTTAACTACTCGGCCACTGCGGCCCCAAGTGACGAGTCGACGGTGATCTGACGAGCGAGCTTGAAAAATGAAAGGTGATGCTGAAGTGAGCTGGAGAGAGGGGAGCAATATAATGGTGTGAAATGAACCAAGGAGAGGGTGTCTGGTGAGAAGAAAAATGCAGTCGTATGATGTGTAATGAATTAAAAGATGCTCCACCGCCGACAGAGCATAAATGACATTCATCATTTGAACATTAATTGGTGTTTAACCGTGTATATATATGCCTAATTAACACAAAAATAACATAAAATAATTTATTTCGTTTTTGGTGCATGCGCAATCATAACTTCATTCCACAGATATAGTGCCGCGGAATTTTTTCGGGGTGCAATTAATTGTTTTCATTTTTTTAAACTTTAAGTAAACTGAAGTAAAATACTAAATCGTCTACTGTTTTTGATAGTGAACAAATACCATTTGTAAGCGGTGGAGCATCTTTAAATAGTAAATCTCTGGTATAGGCTATTGTGAAAATACACTGTATTTATCATCACTGTTGTTAAATATTGTACAATACTTGTGTCTTGTCTTTACAAATGATTATACTAAGGCACGAATTAAATTACTATTCTGAATACACCTTCAAAAGTGTCCAGTAGTGCAGGGACAGGAATCCTGATTTTCAGTATTTATTTGAATTTTATATACTGCCTCGTTGTAAAATATATCAAAAGCTGAGTAGGAGGGGAACTCGGCAGGGAATAACATTGCATCCGCGTTGTTTCAACCAAGATTTTATAATGTGTTGATGTAAAATACATTTATATAAAAATAAAATGTAGAATTCTGAGCATACATACATGGTAAGTACCTAAATCAAAAATTTAATTTGTTTCAGCAAATTCGAGAGATAATGTGAAGCCAAGGAAAACAACAGAAAAAATGTGTTTATGAATCCAACAAGTTATTAATAAAACAACATTTATGAACCATATAACTGTTAGTCCGGGAGGGGCAAGTTCACTGGCCAAGGGTTAGTTACCATCCGTAAGAAGAGATGCGGGTTGTAACACTTGGCTAACGAATTGAAGATATCCCGTTTTGTAACAAAAAGGCATATAACTGGAGGTATATCTTGTTCTGTATCAAGAATGGATTATTACCACAAAGGTTTATTGAAATCCCTCAAGTCGTTTAGGGGGAATAGGCGTTTGTAACAAACTCTGCATATATATTCTGAATTTATTGACCTACACAAATACGCATATCTACACTGTATGTGGGTGTTGTTGTCATAAGTTAAAGTTTGTTTGGAATCCATCCAGTAGTTAGGGAGGGGGGGAGTAGTCGGTCGATCGTTATTTATGTCTATCGTTTGTTTTCTATTTCGTTTTTGAATTGTGTCATTTAGTAGAGACAGTACTAGTACTATCCACGTCGCTGGTAGATAATGAACGATGCACAGCTGTCTACACATAAAGCAAAAAAAATGTCTGTTTAGGGTTACACGACCGACCCTAATATTTTACCCCAATCTACGTAGTGTATGAATAGTGATCTGTATTTTAATAAGATTGTTTTTTACCCCGACCATATTTTTTTCCACGTTTCTACGAAAACAAAAATTTAAAAAGTCGGGATTTCGATCTCAAACTTCGATTCCGGCCATCACCTTAGAGTGAAAGACACTAATTTTTTTTTTTTTAAATCCTCCCGACCGACCCTATTTTTTTATCAATGTATCAATGTAACCAAGGACGTACACTTATAAATCCTTGATGTAACCCAAGGACGTATGAGATAAATCCTTGATGTAACCCTAAACGGACATTTTTTTTTTCTATGCTTAAGCTTAATCTTTGGTCAAGTGATACATTTTACGCAGATGCTAATTTTGTGTCATCAGTAAGTGTTTTGCATACATTTATCTGTAATTGGGCCTCTTCTGTCGAGTCTCTTATAACTTCAAAGATCCCGGTGTGTACACGTCATTTGCATAACAATGCGGTGTTTTCTAGCCTCGTCACGACATTTTAGTTGAAGTCTATTTTTAGCCGCCGATATCACCGATCGAGGAGCCCCCGATTGACTGTACTTGCCGATCACCTGTTCGTGGTAATTTTGCTTCCGGGTAAATCTACTGTAAAACACACACGGTACCCGATCAATAACATTAAACAGCTGAAGACGACCATATATAAGACGCTCTCGTGACACTAGATGGACGAATGGCCGAGGTAAGGAAATTACGATGTCCTCATATTATGTCATAGTGATGTGTATATGATCCATGTGTATCATAGATGTATGTTGTACATCATATAGTCATGCATATATTAAATGTGCAATATATATATATGTACATACCAGAAACATCTGATGTATACACAATGATGTTATCAGGATATTACGTACACTTATAAATACGTACAATATCTACGTAGAACCAAATCAGAAAATACATGTTGGACTATAACTGCAACAATTCTTCAATATTACAGCTGTATTAGTTCTGATAAACATACATCTGCTTATTTTCGTTATCATGCTTTTATAACATTTCATGCTATTTTGGTAGAGATCGGCGTTAATGTGTACATTGTAAGAAATAAAATGGAAATGAATGCATAGGAATTCGATGTACATCATATATTTTTATTCTATCACAGAATGTATTATTGTTACCTTATTACAACATTGTATTTGTATACATATGTACAATGTACATGATTGTATACTAAAATTATTATGTATAATATATGTTTATATTAACACTATTAAGTTGTTGTTTTAATTAATTTCAAGTATCCAGATCAGTAAACTATATATTACACCTGATCATGATATTTAGACAGCACTGCATGTACATGTATGCCAGCCTATTAGCATTCTCTATACGTACGTACTCTACAGCTGTCTGTATGTTCTGGTATATGTGCATACACTATTATTGTAGCCTTTCATAGTCACTGTATTACCATATTTGACCCAATGATTGAAAAAATAAGGGCCCCGGGGTGCTAACCAAATTTGGACTTCAGCCTTCATAAAATTACTACACAAAGTAAGCTCAAAAACCCAGGTTGATAAATCAGTTTGTAAGAAGAGTCATATAAAGTAAGGTTTTCATATTTTCAGTCTGTGTGTAATTCGAGGTCAGTGAATTGAGACATTAAATAAGGGGAAGGGGCTTGTAGGGATAGGGGCACTTATTGGGTTTAATATGGTATCTAGAATCCCCAAAATGTTTGTTTCTGTAGGTATATATACATGTAATAGCCACTTGTTATGAAGGAGTCTTTATCAGCTGTCACAGGATGGTTCTTATAAAGTTTAAATTATCTTGTATTGACATTCTGTCAATAAGACAGGTATATATATATATTGACCTAGATGAATATGCATACATAATGTACATTGACATGTTCATATATTTACAATAGAGATATACCCCAAATACCAGGTAACTATCAGATAAGAATGTGATAATATTATCTTTCCAAGCTAAGGATATCTTAAAAAATACTAAGATCTATATATCACTTGATATGTTTGGTTTACTATATAGCGCTACATGTTGTATAAGGATGCAGACACATATATACATGTACATTATTTTTGTACGTGTCCTTGGTGATGAATTTAATAACTTCAAGGCTTGGAGCCAAAGTAATTAAGACAGCTGGTGTTAGGGTGCATCAATTAAAGCTCATGAAATTAAAGAAATGCTAAATTCACCTTAACATGTACATGATATATGCAGTCTGTAGCTTCCCTATATGAGTTTCAAACTCGACCCACTGGCCATGGGGTGAGAAGGCCTATAGAGGCTATACGGTGGTTGGATAATTATAGATCTTGTGTAATGCCCTATGATGTATATCATTGAAAATGAAAATACAAATACCTCTAGATCTGTGTGTCTCAGAAAAGATATATAGATGCATTTGAAACCAAGATAGACAGCAGCTATAGGTATAGCTGTATTTCAATTACCAAGAAGTACCAGGTAAAATATGTCCCAATTAAAGACAATTATCTCTATTTAGATATACCACTTATATCACAGATATGACTTGTGCAATACTGAGACCTCATATTTATTACAGATATATCTAATTAGTTTTCTTCCACTTCTGGGTCACACGTTTCAATCCAATGTAGGGCAGTTGCCAGGTACAGGCTGCTGATCGGTGGCTTTTTCTCTGGGTACTCTGGCTTAACCTCTCCACAAACAAAGCTGGAATGTTTACTATACATGTATGAAATTATACCACATCAACACCACAACTCAATCTGTCTATAAAATGCAGATAGTGAACAGTCATCAGCCTGATTTGGGGCCGAATTTCGGCTGAATTTCGGCCCCATTCACCATGGCAAATCCTCTTAATTTTTCCCAATTCAAGCCTTAAATTTCCAAAAATCAAAGTTTATTGAAGACTTTCCAAAAACATTGCATGAACTTAGTTGGCTAAGGCTTTAAATATTTGTGAATTGGCTTCAGAAAAGCACATAAACTACACTGAAAATAAAAAATCTTATTTTTTTTAGCTCACCTGGCCCGAAGGGCCGGTGAGCTTATGTCATGGCGCGTCGTCCTTCCGTCGTCCGTCCGTCAACATTTCCTTTAAATCGCTACTAGTCATAGAGTTCTGCATGGATTGTAACCAAATTTGGCCACAAACATCCTTGGGGGAAGGGGGAAAGAACTTGTATAAATTTTGGCTCTGACCCTTGGGGCAGGAGGGGCGGGGCCCAATAGGGGAAATAGAGGTAAATCCTATAAATCGCTACTTGTCCTAGAGTTCTGCATGGATTGTAACCAAATTTGGCCACAAATATCCTTGGGGGAAGGGGAACAGAACTTGTATAAAATTTTGGCTCTGACCCCCCCCGGGGGCAGGAGGGGCGGGGCCCAATAGGGGAAATAGAGGTAAATCCTATAAAATCGCTACTTGTCCTAGAGTTCTGCATGGATTGTAACCAAATTTGGCCACAAATATCCTTGGGGGATGGGGAACAGAACTTGTAAAAATTTTGGCTCTGACCCCCCCGGGGGGCAGGAGGGGCGGGGCCCAATAGGGAAATAAGAGGTAAATATTCAAATTCCTTCAGAAAAGAAACAATGAACCTGTATTCAGAACATGACTTGACATTACAAACCAGTGCACGTGAGCGATACAGGCCCTGTGGCCTCTTGTTTATGCTTTATTTCATATTTCATAATTTTTTCTCAAATCTTGGTTTTCTTGCACATTTTTTCCCAAATTCAAAGCCATGGGCCCCATTCCCAAAGGAGTGAGAAAAAGCTATGGTCATGTATTCCATTGGACTGAGGATATAAAACCTATAAAGCTTTAACCATATTAACATGTATGTAACAGGTGCTCATTCGCACATGTGCTAGCTATGTAGCTAGCTATACATATACCTCAAGCTCGATCATGATCAATTGTGTGAGTTTAACTTTCTGAGCTGATTCAAGAAAATTTGAGTAAATAACGAGTTAGATTAGTAACAGTCCTCCGACTCTGGGAATAGTACTCTCCATATCTGGGTCATGGCCAAATGCAAGTGGTTATATAAGATAGATGTCCTAATATAATTACATATTATTACAATTATAAGCCCCCACCCCTGTTTTTCTAGTTTGAATCCAAGCATGTGAGCCAGTTACCAGTAACTAACCAAAAGCCATGATCAGTGTTTTTCTCCTCAGATAGTCTGGCTTTCCTGAAGTTTCCTCCACCACCAATTACATAATAAACCAGACACATCCTTAAATTACCCTGGCTGCTCATGGAACATTAAACTAATCAAACCAAACCAGATCTCCACATCTATGTCACAGTGGCCCAGTGGTTAATGTGTGTGATATTCACATTTACAGATAGCTAGTCTTCTTTAAAACAGCAATGTTGTAAGATGTGACTGTGTCATTCTTATTGCAAACTGGCCAAAGTAACACATCTCTTTATTTTGATTGCCGATCGATCTTTGGCGATCTGGTTAAAATACATGTATGTCTGAAGTTTTAGGGCTTTCTAGATGTCTTTATATATATTATCAACTTTCTATGCATGGTCCCATAGCTAAAAAGAGAATGAATTGTCAAACCTTCTTATTCAGACCAGATAAGGTATTCTCTATACTTTACTGTGATTGATTTACAGAGTAAAAACATGCCGTAGGACACAAGTAAAGCCGTAAGACTGGTTGCTAGGTAACCATGGGACCTCCAAAGGGCTGCGTCGATGACCTTGCTCACTTGAGTGACCTTGACGAGCAGACAATCCTAAAGGAGCTGAAAGACAGATATGACAGGGACATTATATACGTATGTGATGTATCTTATTATATAGTCTGTAAGTCGGTTGGCTGCCACATTATTTGGTTGTCTCTTAGACTAACTTCCTGGAGTGAAAAATTAACTATATAATATTGCTTAAAAATTTATGGTGACTAAACCTTGTCAAAGCTGACATGTGGAACTCGAGACTCTTTAATTTAAATTTTCACTTCAAGTACGCTTTAGCTTGATACTCTGATAAAACAGTTACATGGTCCTTCTTTGCTGACTCATTCTCTATACCCCAGGGATTACTTTCACTGTCGTTATATACACACCTGGACTATGTCATTGTAAAAAATGAAGGCTCTCTGTGAGACCACAGAATAGACAGGTAGTTTTGTCCTTTGATGTAAAATTAATTGAATAACGACTTCACTCAAAGTTTCTGCTGGCTTGTGATTGGTCGATTTTTTTCTCCGGAACTGCTTTCCATTTTTGCTTTGACATGATCTCTGTGAGGGGTGGATATTTCAAAAGTGATAGTAATCCCTGGAATATCAACGATGATACAACTTACTTTTCAATAATGTGGTTAAAAACATCTTAAATTTGGACATTTCAAATGAAAAAAACTGTACTTCTGGACTTAATTTAATCCTATTCTATTATGGCCCTTTCCAGAGGGAACTGTTCTCCTATACCGCACCAGACCACTATAGGAGAACTGTTCCCAAGGGAAAGGGCCATAATAGATTTAGTACGTCACATGACATTCATTAATTATGACGTCATATATTTGGTCGCGTGCTCATTCCCAGGGATTTAAGTATAGTCCCCGTAGTCAGGTATAGTCTCCCGTAGTCAAGAAGGACAGAGAATTAACTGACATAGACCATGGCTGTATATCCAATCACATTCCTAGTAATTATCATGTGATGTACTAAATGTATATAGTTTCCCATATGTTTTAAATTGTTTTAAGTAAATCTAAAAATATTCAGATGGAGAGATCAACGAGAAAATGGTCTGTGTTCCATTTGACTGATAGAGATAATTCATTGGTCGATACAATATTCCCCTAGGATCTGTGATTGGCTAATTTTAACGTCCATGTTTATGATTACTGATCCCGGAGTGCTATCAAGGGAGTCTTATTTAGTTGATTGTGTATTATATATTTCTGTCCACAGACGTACATCGGGGATATACTGGTGTCTGTTAACCCATACAAGGATTTGAATATATATGGTGACTCTGTAAGTAATGAGTTTATATACCGTATTTACCACAATAAGCCTACTGCCCTAGAAATAAATGATGGGATTTTTAATACTGAATGTTTTCAGAATGAAGTGACAAGCAGACAGAATTAAAGATAGATGAAGGTTTGAATACTGAGAAGCAGGGTAGCTGATCATGACTTATGGTTGAAGTAATTAAGATTCATTCTTAATGTTTTGTAATGAGCTTAATTAATTAGGTATATATATATATATTTGATATCTTTGTACATGTACGTACATTACTCAATTTAAGTTTTATATTCATGTGACAGATTGGTAGAAAATATGCAGACATTAAAGAATTTAAGGATCAGCCCCCACATATATATGCCCTGGCAACGAAGACATTACAGAATGCTCAGCGAACAGGGGCTAACCAGTGCCTCCTAGTGAGCGGCGAATCAGGAGCAGGTAACTCTCATTTTACTCCTTCTGTAATATTTTCCCGATGTTTTGTGCAAATCTTGCTTTCTAATTACAACCCTGATAGACATTGTACCAACTAAGTTCTTAGATTATACACAGAAAATTAATTTTGTTTACAGGTGAATTTTTTAAATTTTTATTTCAAGTAAGATATTTGTTTATATTTACAAATAAAATGTTTGTTTATATTTACAGGTAAGACTGAGAGCAGTAAGATGTTGGTGGCCCAGATTGTACGACTCACAAATGATTCAGGATTCTCAAACTTGCATCAGAAAATTGTTGAGGTATGACAGTGTGTGTGTAACTATAATGTAGTAAATTATATCATGTGGCACTTCGTGAAGTAAATATTTCATAATCAGTTATTGACATTCTCTATTGCATCATTGAAATAATATCATGGATACATGTATTAGAACCCTGGG
The DNA here is from genome assembly GCF_041381155.1 of Argopecten irradians. NCBI lineage: Eukaryota > Metazoa > Mollusca > Bivalvia > Pectinida > Pectinidae > Argopecten > Argopecten irradians. The sequence continues at coordinate 18,346,121 of NC_091148.1, read as the reverse complement.
GTTAATATCACTGTCGTTATATCCACACTTATGGACTATGTCACTGCAAAGTGGAGACTTTAATATGTAGGATAACAGATGAGACTGGTAGTAAGATCAGTTGATGTACATCAGCAGAATAAAACAAATGTTACATTTGTGGCCTTCAGTTTTGCTATTACATAATCCAGGGATGGATATCACGACAGTGATAGTAACCCCTTAGAGTGTACAGTACGTTATATTTTATTCATTTTTGCACATCTCAATATCTGTACTTAGAAGTAAAACCCACAGAGATAGTGCTAGCATTAAGAAGAAATAAAGATGTGATTTTGAGGCTCTGAGATCATTTCAGGACATGAATCATAAAATAGTCTTCCTTCCTCATTTGAGATATTAATCACTTGACACATTGCATCGTTATCACATTATGTTTTGTTGATCTGAAGGTTACATTTTATTTTCCTGTCAGAGTTATATATTTTATATATTTTCAGGTGAACCCACTCCTAGAAGCTTTTGGGAATGCAGAAACTGTGATGAATAGAAATTCCAGTCGATTTGGAAAATTGATTGAACTGGTTCTCTCCCCTGATGGCAATATTGCTGGAGGTACATACTTAGATACAAAATAAAATATTGAAAGAAATCATAGATGACATAACAAATGTGGCAAGAATTTCTCAATGAAAAAAGTCATCAGGGAAGGGGTCGCGTTGGCGTAGTGGTTAAGATGTTGTGACATATTTTCACATTAAGCCTTCCACTTCTGGGTCATAAGTTAGAATCCTATGTGAGGCAGTTGCCAGGTACTGACTACCGGTCAGTGGATTTCTCCATGTACTCCGGCTTTTCTCCACCAACAAACCTGGTACATATTTACATACATGTAACTCTGGCTGTTAATTGGATGTTAAACTAATAAAACCCAAACTGTCATCAGGTAATGAATCTAGGTCAATTACAGGTGAACAGTTTCAAGTCAAAACCTGAGAAAACCAAAACAAAAATGTATTCAAGACAAGTTTTTGGTTTGAAATTGACTTGAAATTAATCTGATATTGATTTTCACATTTTAAAGTTTGATCTGGTTTTATGTTTATTCGTTTTTCACTAAATCTGGTCAATTTGACCTGCAGTTGACCTGAAGTTTTCTTAGAGAAATTTACCGATAGGTCATTTTGACGTCAATTTCTCTTTTCATGTCAAATTGACCTCAACACCACCACAGCGAGGCATTGATTCGTTGACTTTAGGATAACAATTTTTTGATAGCTGTTATAAAAAACAATTTTACATAATTGTAAAAATACACAATTATAGTTATGATGATATACTAATTTTGATTTTTTAGCAAAGATCACAGAACACATGTTGGAGAAGTCACGAGTTGTAAACAAGATGGCGGGGGAACGTACATTCCACATCTTCTATTGTTTATTTGCGGGTCTTTCACACAACGAAAAGAAGCGATACTACCTCAACACACCAGAAACTTACAGGTAGGGTATCTGTTTAAACTCATTAACCCCTGAAATTTCATAATGGACTGGTCTAGACTTTGATTTAGAACAGTTTACATGTGTCTTCAGGGGTGAATAAGGTAACAAGGAAAAGTTTAAGGTTGACCGCAGACTATGGGAAAAAAATTAAGTGATGCTTTATGTTTTGCTGTAGGGTTAAAATTCATGCTACGCACTTGTCAGACTTAAAGTATGTTTTTGTTCTAAAACAGTTCATTCTCATTATTATTTGTGTTAAAATTGTTTTGATTTGAGCACATAAAATAGGGATGCTACATGTATCATTAACGGTAAAACTTCCCATTAAGTGACCACCTCTGTATAAAGACCACCTGCTTAGGATAAGCCACTATCTGGAGGTACGTCCCAAATGACATTATATAGTCTGACCACTTGGCTATATAGACCATATTTCTTTTTTGTGGTCTCTCTAGGTAGCTTTGACTGTTATAGTATCCATTATTTGACTACAATGTGGTAAACAACTTTTTGCTCCTTCCAGGACTATGGAGGAAGGGTACAGTAAGAAGGTATTCCGGAGTGGTTTGGATTTCCAAGGATATGAGGTCAGGATGGAAGAACTGAGGGATATATTCAATGATGTTGGCTTTTCAGCTCAGGTTTGTATAAAGAAACAGATAATTTTCTCATAATTGATTTCAAATTGACACTTACCAGTTAATAAGGATTTGGTTTGGTTTTATTAGTTTAATGTCCTATTAACAGCCAGGGTCATTTAAGGGCATACAAAATATTTAGATGAAAAGCCTGATTACTCAGAGAAAACACAGTGACCAGCAGTCAGTACCTGGCAACTGCCTCACATGTGTTTCAAACCTGTAACCCGAATTTTGAAGGCTTGTGATTGTGTGTCGGAATATTTCAATCACTTGATCACCACAGTCCCACCATTATTAAGGAATTGGGGAAGTGGGTTAGTGAAATGGGTCTTACCCGGTATGAATAAAAATTGTTTTGGAAAGAATTTCCAGCATGTGCATGGTTTTGCATTCTTATCAGAAATATACAGACCAAGATCCTATATTTTTATGCCCCTTTCATGAAATCAGAACAGCAGAGAGGAGATTATAATGTCAGACTTTAATATCTTTAGAGGATAAAAAAACGATCCATAAAAGAAATTTCTCAATAAGTAGTTAGAGATCCTAAACCCACATTCATTTTACTATGAAATGCAGATTACACTTGTTCAACTTATAAATCTAGACCAATATTAGAGATGTTGATGTCTTTGATAATAAGTTTTTAATTTTGTTATTTGTGATTTTGTATTGATTTGTTTCTCAATCTGTTCCCCAGGAAGTGGATCTGATTCTCGGCCTTGTAGCTGGTATTCTACATCTGTGTAACATTGACTTTGTGGCTGATCCTGAAGTCGACCAAGTCATTATAGTGAATGAGGATGAAATCGATTACGGTGTGTATTTCAGTCTATATAATCTACAATATTATCAATATTGTAGCAGTATTCCTTATCGTTTTACTCTTTTTAAGAGAACTCATCCTCAATATTTCAGGGGTTATTATCACTGTTGTATCATAACAAAACTGAAAGCTCTTTGTATGACAACAGTTGAGACAGGTACTTTGGCCCTTTGATGGTCCTAAGGTGTCTCATCTTGTCCCAGATTAACAGTAATATGACAAATTGTTAAATTCTAAACTTGTTTTGGTGCAAATCAAATTGCAAAGAAAGTTTAATTTTGATTGATGTCTTAGGCAAATCAAATTGTAAAAAAGATTAATTTTATTTTGAATTAAATTGTCAGTTACCTTAACTATAGTCTCAGACTAATTAGCATATTAAGAAGCCTCATACCTATTCATTGTTTTTAACAGCTTCTACGCTTCTATCACTTCAACCAGAAGATTTAGCGACGGTTTTACTTTCTAATAGGGCATTTGTTCGTGGTAAGTAATCATATTTACTCATGTAAGTGAAGTTCAACTTGAAAAAAGACTTCTTTACAAACATTAATGAGTCGGTAAGGAAATGAAAATTTTTTTATAACAGTGAAACCTGCAATAGGAACAACTACTATCAAGACCACTTGTTTATATATAACAGGTAAATTTTCAATACAACAACTTAAATGTGTATGAAAGCCACTTGACAATAAATATCATTTTTACTTGGTCCGTTCCTTGGATGGTCTGTTCATTAACAAAGTAAAATGTATCAAATAAAAAAATATCACTCTGTATTGCAAGGTATCATCTTTGCTAAGGCCAAAAAAATGTCTGTTTAGGGTTACATTGGCAAAAAAATAGGGTTGGTAGGTCGGCATATTTTTTAAAATAATTTTTCATTAGTGTCTTTCACTCTAAAATAATGGCGGGAATGGAGTTGAGATCAAAATCTCGACTTTTATTTTTTTTTTGAGAAAAGTGAGAAAAAAGTCGGGGTTAAATTAGGGTCGGGGTAAAAATTAGCGTTGGCCGATAACCCTAAACAGCCATATCATTTTTTTTGGCCTGATGCTTAAAAATGTTGTAGCACCAAAAAGAGAGAAAGTTATTGAAGAATTTATTGGGGGTTTTCAGGCGAGAGAATTGTGACTTTGAAGACAGTGAGTCAGGCTTGCGACGGACGTGACGCTCTGGCTAAGGTCCTGTATAGTCGTCTATTCAGCTGGATTGTCGCTCAGATCAACATTGAACTGGACCCAAATGTGGACCGCAGGTAATTTAAGTTCAGAAAAGATCTGTATTTTCAGCTTCATAAATCAGGTCCTATTTTCTATTTGAACAAAATGTAGTCTATGTAGTTTATGTACTTAATCAGCCAACATCTGAAAGTCTTAAGTCAGAGTGTTTAATCTTGAGGAACTCTTTTATTATACTAACATATAAGATATATTGAATAATTTTGTTAATATATGGCAGGATCTAAGAATTATTATATACCTACTATAATAATGATCTTCTCCCTTCTATCCCCAGAAGTACAAGATTACGGACGATAGGTATCTTAGATATGGCAGGATTTGAGAATTTCCCGGTGAATAGTCTGGAGCAGTTGTGTATTAACACTGCTAACGAACAGCTTCAGAACTTTTTTAATGAATATATATTCGCGTGGGAGTTACGGGAATACCAAGGAGAAGGGATTAAAAGTCCAAAGGTCAAGTTTGAAAACAATCGAGAGGTTCTGGATTTATTATTAAAGGTGAGAATCAATCCTGTAAAAATCACTAATTTGTTTAAGAATCTAACCAAATTGGCCAAACTGATTTGCAGGGCTGAGATTTTCATGTTTTCAAAATTCATGTACAAAGTAGTAGAGCTACTTTACAGCTGGTAAATTTTGCAGAATTATAATTTCCCTAAAATCTCTGAATTCAAAACTCAAACAAAATATTTTGAATTTCAATTCTGTTATGCAAAAGTGCTAATATTGCAAATAGAGCAGTCAGTGTATCGCAAAATTAAAACGCCAACAATATGTGTTCTTTTAATGAAACAACAAAATATCTGATCTGTTGATTTAATGCACTTTACAACTGCAAAAACTTTATATCTTAGATTTCATCTCGCTGTTAAATAGATAAAAATATATTGTTTATAAGTTTTGACCTGCGAAATGACCAGAGATACAAAATATTTGATTCATTGATTGTTTGAATTTTTACAGAGACCAGAAGGAATATTTGCCATCCTAGAGGACGAATGCCGTCTACAAACATCAACTGACCAATCGTATGTGGACAAACTTGACCAGTGTCTAGGCAAGCACTCCAACTACAAAAAGTCCAAGGCTAGAGAACCAGTGTTCACTGTATCCCACTTTGCAGGCCTGGTTAGTATTGGTAGAGTTTTCATTTAAATCATCGTTGTACAGGTACCACTTATCATTTTAGACAATATGACCACAGTAGCAGAGTGGTTAAGATATTCTGACAAGTTACCACAAGCCCTCTACCTCTGGATTTTGAGTTTGAATCCCATGTGGGGCAGTTGCCAGGTACTAACCGCTGATTGGTGGTTTTTCCAGGTAGTCCAGCTTTCCTTTACCAACAAACACGCTGAGTGGCACATCCTTAAATATCTCTGGCTATTAAGAAAATCAAACTAATTTAAAACTATCTCAATCTGTATTCTCTGTGTTGCTAGGTGAAGTACAATGTAGAGGGTGTTATAGAGAAGAACAGAGAAACACTGAGTCCAAACTTTACCAGTCTGATGGAGAATAGCCAGAACATGCTCATCGCTAAAATGTTCAGTATACAAGTGACAGAGTCGGGACGCTTTGATCCTCAGTAAGTTGTTTTATAGTTTATAAAATAGGACAGCATACAGTCGACCTGTTGTAAAGGGTATCTCTATAAGGACACCTGTCTATAAAGGACACCTCTATATATTGGACACCTGTCTATAAAGGACAGACTCATTAACTACATTGTTGCAATTTACTATATAAATGACCTCTATTTAAAGGACACCTGTCTATAAAGAACTATTTTACGCAATAGTGTCCTATATAGACAGATAGTATGTTTATAAGTAATAGTTGAAGAATTAATTGAAAAGATTTCAAAAAGCATATAATAATAGCCCAAAAAAAATGACTGAATACTTTTGGCATTGTACTGGGTGTATTAAGATTCTTATCCCAGGTAATAGAAAAAAAAATCTTGTTTTTTTTAATAGAGCACCCTTAAAGGGAGATCACTCCTGGTCAGCCCCAGAGTGGTCACTTCCACATCGGCCAGATTTTGGACCCGGGGACAGTCTGTCACGTCAAGTTGGCCGACGCCTTAAGGAAAGGTACCGTAGATATCTAAGGATTTCATGCTTTTAATAAAACTAGAAAGTTCCTACAATATACTGTTTCAACACTCTAGTCTTGTCAGTAAACTTAGTAATACTATATTGGAATTGTATATTTTAAAAGATACCAGTGCCCAACTCGATTTATTGTCTACTTCTAAAAAATACCTTACATGCACTTGATTTGTGGCTCGTCTGAGTGTTTCTAGAAGTTCTTCTTGATCAGACTGGAAACAGTTTCATTGAAGACTTCCTTTCTGAGAAGAGGGTCATTTGATTTTAACACAAGTGTTAAAAAACTTTTCAGAATGAGATTTTTGTTTTGGTTTCAGGGCAAGTAGAGAAAGACAGCAACAAATGACAGGCCCTCCAAAGAATACAACCAGTGCTCACTTCAGGGTAAATAGGTCTTCTATACTCACAAAATAAAAAACTTCTAAGACTTGTTTCATAAAATCTCTTATTATATAACTGACCCACCAAGTCATGTCATACGGTTATGTCATAAATATCTTAAGACACATGTGCAATAACACTATTATGAAGTCACATGTAATTTTGACGTCATAATCTATATATGATGTCGCATGATTGTTTAAGTAGACGGAAACGTCACATCCAAGTCAGATTTCTTCTGTTTTATAAAGAGACGAAATTTGAATTTAATTTATAATTCTATTAATATAAGTTTTGTGATAAATAGAATCTTACACTTGTGATTTGTGATATGAAATTTATCAAACTCGTTAAATAATTTGATATGCCACTCGCCTAAAGGCTTGTGGCATATCAAATTATTGAACTCATTTTATATTCATTTCACATAGCCACTCATGTAACATCATCTTTTTATGGCAATCATACTCATTTTAAGATCCTGTTCTGTTCTGGTCAACATATGACAGCAAGGGTTTTATACACATTCTTTGTTTTAATTAAGTCTTAATCATACAAAATATTAATTCATATTCCAGATATCGCTGTCAGAACTGGTGGAGAAACTGACCTCGTCAGAACCCCATTTTGTCAGGTCAGTCCATTATTTTGATGAAGATATTAACCCATTACCCCCTAAATTTCACAATGGGCTGGTCCAGACTTTGATAAAGAAAAGCCTAAATGTGTCTGCAGGGGGTGAATGAGTTAAAACATCTTGTTAAAATATACACTTTTATGCTATTCTTTAGGATTGGGTAGCAATGTAATTAGAATTTTCAGGTAAAAATTATGTTCGAAAACAAGGATTAAAGAGTTACATATATAAATTATGTTCAAAACAAGGATTAAAGAATTACGTTCAAAAACGAGGATTACAAATTTGTGTTCAAAAACAAGGATTAAAGAATCAGGTTTAAATTCAAGGATTAAAGAAATACTTACAAAAACAAGGATTAAAGAATTACATTCAAAAACAAGGATAAAATAATTACGGTAAAAAAAAAGGATATAAGAATTATGTTAAAAAACGATGATTAAAAAATTACGTGCTGAATTATCAGTGGATTAAGATTTTACATTTGAATAAGGATTTGCAACAGACTGATGTGGATGTAACACCAGTCTTTAGAGAATTGGAGTTCTTTATTTAATTTTGTGAAAGCTAGGGTAGCTCCTCATTTTTTCACTTTAAAGATGCTCCATCGCTGTCAATTGGCATTCTTTCTCTATCAAACACAGGAACAGACGATTTAGTATTTTTCTTCAGTTATAAAATTTACTTACTTTACACCATTACCACCATAGAAAAGTTTGAGCTTTTAATCTAACTTCAAGATAAAAATATTAAAAGTAATAATTCCATCCCGACAAAATTCAGTGGCACTATGTCCTATATGGAATGAAGTACTGATTGTACATGCACCAAAAGCAAATAAGATTGTTTTATATTATTTTTTGCGTTAATAAGACATATATAGATACACAATTACACATCAGTTATTGTTCAAATGTATCGTTTAAGCTCTGTCTGCGATGGAGCATCTGTAAGTTCTCTAGCCACTTATTGGGTCAAATATGGTATAACTGATTTTGAATGTTGTAAACATTGACATTTTAGGTGTCTGAAGCCTAACACTAACCAGAGTCCAGATAACTTCGACAGTAAGTTGATCCTGTCTCAGCTCCGGAGTACCGGAGTCATGGAAACCACTCGGATACGGAAACAAGGATTTCCCACGCGTCTCCCTCATCATATATTTGTGGAAAGGTTTGTTTTCATGATTCAGTTGAGGATAGCATATACAACTTTCAAAAAATTAATGTTTCTCTCATATTTTAATTATTGACATAAAAATCAATACTTATATCAGCAAGGGCAGATAACTCATTATGATAGACAATACTTCCTTTAAAAATAAAACTGAATTTTATTACCAGGTACAAGTTCCTTGGTTTCCCCGCCACAGCTGTTATAGAACCGTCCTTTATGAAGAATGCCTGTCTACGTATTCTTAAAGCTACAGATATCAGAGACTGTGAACTCGGCAACACGAAGGTCAGAAGTTACCTCCCTTTATTTAATATGACTTTTTGCATTAAGTTACCTCCCTTTGTTGTGAGATATAAGGTTAAATCATGCAACTGAGAATGGAAAAAAATAAATATCAGATTTAAAAATTAGTTTACCATATTCGACCCAATAAGCGCCCACATCCCTGTAAGCATCCCTCCCCTTTTTTAAGGCTTCAATTTCACTGACTTTGAATTCAATGCTGACTGAATACATGAAAACTTCATTGGTTTCCTTTAACTGTTTTCTTTTGAAAATTGATTTTTGGCTACTCTGTAGAATAATTTTATGATTTGTTAGATTTGTTTCTGTTACCGGTAAGCACCCCCTTAGTTGCTTCAATATTTTAAGAGCTTATTGTAGGGTCGAATACCGTGAGATATTTTTCTGTTATAACCAGGAAGAAGGTAGCCATTTAGATCTCTCTATACCTACATACCAACATATTTTCAGATCTGTTTATATAGCATGTGAATTAACACTGACCTGTACATTCAGTTCAACATCTAGCTTTCCCAGTATAAAACCGGACTCATAATTTTCCGCTGGGACTCATCCAAATTACAAAAAAAATTATTACATAAATTGCTGGTTTTTAATGTTTTATTCAAATTTAAATAAGGTGTGTTTTGTCTAATCTTCAGGTGTTCCTACGTTACTGGCAAACAGACAAATTGAATCTCTCTCTGGATATGATGGTGGAGGAACTTGTGGTTCTACAGAGTGTTATACGGAGATACGTTGCTAGGCGACGGTTTCTATCTATACGGAAACAAAACCAGAGAGACCAAGAAATGTTGGCTGGTTTCGGAGATTTCTTGTCACGTGAAAATTCTAAAGTGTACCATATGATGGTGTCAAGTGATGACCATGATAAACTTAACTACCAAACGCAGGTATGACCTTGATGAATTCATTGACGTTTGAAATTACTAAATAACAATCTTTCTGTGAAATTGTTAGATATGATTTAGATGAGATTTAAACGACATGTAATTACAATCAAACCTTCCTTGGCAACCAAATCTGTATAAAGACCACCTGCTTAATAAGACCACTTTCTTAGTGTCCCAAATCAAATCAATTCCAACACTATTTGACCTGTGCGTAACTTATTGGTAAGACCACTTGGCTATGAAGACCAGTTTTTCGTGTTTTGCATTATCCTTTGATTTCAGACAATTTTATAAACGACAAAAGTGGTCATTGTTGTTGTTATTTGACGTTTACATTTTAACTTTTTTGTCTGATATTTAACCATCAAAATACATCTGAAAAGAATAAATGTTTGGATATCATGACACTTACAGGTGGAGGAAGCTGAGAGGCGGGAGAGAGAGATGGAGGTAGCTAGACGAAGGGAAAGAGAATTTCGGGAAGTCCCACCTATTCCACATGTATCCAGTCTTGAATTTTCAGGTTTCTATGATCATATAGACGAAGACTATAACTCCCCTAGGTAAGTAGTGTTAGATTTGTGAAAAGTGTAGTTATTTAATTGCGCTGTATATGAGTCTCTGATTAAGATACAATGTCATAAAATTGTCACGAGAAATTTTTATGAATTTATTTTGATTGGGATGTACCCAAAATAAAGCAACATATGGACGGTAAATAGCTTATTTTTGCCTGCAATGATTTATTAATTCTTGAATTTCTCATGATAGTTTATAATCGCATAATTTTCACATATATGTAGTCTAATTAATTTCATTTGTCAAATATTGCTTAAATATGCTGATATATTCACAGAGATGTAGGTATGCTAAACTGTTTTGTCATTTTTAGCCCTGATTACTACAACGGCACACCTTCACATCATCAACCAGACAATCATGTACAATTTCAAGGTCGTCACATTCCTGAAGTTCAAGGTCAACGTGGCCAGAGGGAGAGTTCTGGTTTCCTGTATCAGGTATTGAAGTCTCTACTGTAAAGAGCTCAAATAAGCAAAGTCTTTGAATAATAAGTTCAAAGTTAAATGTGCCATGTACCCCATCTTGATTTTATGTTTAGAGATATTCATTAGGTTTTTTTTCCTGGTTGTCTTATGATTTTTCATATTTTTAGGTTCATTGCATAATTTTGGGTCACAATAGCAAGAAAGGAATATGATTTATTTCAGAAACATTTATCTAGTTTCTATATAAACAATTATTAGGTAAGGTAATAAAAACAAATCAGCTATAATTGGCCCAGACAAAGCTACCGAGTAGTTAATATCTCCTGATTACCACGTGCCCTCCACCTCAGAATCACGAGTTAGAAACCCATTTGAGTTAGTTGTCAGGTACTGGTCGTAAGTCTGTAGTTTTTCTTTGGGTACTCTGGCTTTCCTCCATGTCTTAAACCTGACACGTCATTTAATTATTCTGGCTGTTGATAGGACATTCAACTAAACAAACCAAACCCAACTTATTCATGTCACAGCCAAGAAATTGAGCAGGACATACAGTGTTACATATGTTCTTCCTATTGTTATCGTTTTGTTCCATATTGACCTTGACCTATATTTACAGAATCACCTGAATCAGCTGTTACGTACATGTGTCCTTCCTCTTGTTTACATTTTGTACCATATTGACCTTGACCTATAATTACAGAATCACCTGAATCAGCTGTTACATGTGTCCTTCCTATTGTTATAGTTTTGTTCCATATTGACCTTGACCTATATTTTGCAAGACCACTTGAATCAGCTAGCTGTTACATGTGTCCTTCCTCTTGCTATCAGTTTGTACCATATTGACCTTGACCTGCAATTACAGAATCACCTGAATCAGCTGCTACAAAAATGGGGCAACCTTGACCCAGATATTTGGTGTAAGATTCTTTATATGGAGTATGACCGTCCTGTGGCCAAATTTTACATACTTGACCGAGAGGTGAAAATCGACATGTCCTATGAAGAATTTGATGGAGAAAGGTAAGTTAAAAAACATATTCATTATGTACTGGTACAAACGTTTTTGGAAAGGCAGTTAGAAAAAGTGTTGTTGATTGTCAGGAGATTTTATGCAGAAACGAATTTAGATTTAAGACGTCGTCAAATAGAGAAGTTTTTTCGGTGTCAGCTTTCACAGTGTACATGTACAGGATTAATCTAAAATTATATTAAAATAGCTAATACATGGACATGAGTTAAAACATCCTCACTTTTCATTCATTATAAAATAAGAAGTTGAAGACAACAAAATTGGTCAAATAATGTTTGAATATCTTTCATTTATATCTTTTTCCTTTATACCAAATTTAGGATTGGACTTGGAGTGTTCCGGAATAGTCGGCGAGACACAGTTACAGAAGAGTACAGGAGCTACATAGGAAAGGTACATATACAATATAAGATGGCTACTATGGCATAGCTACAAAAGGTCCAAACTTAGATATCATCCAATGGGACTATAATTCACGGACCATGTGATACCTGATAAAGATTGTACTGGACTACTGTTTCTATTGGTCATGAAATTACTTTAAATGATGATATTCCGCTCCAACATCATTGCAGCAGGAAAATTACAAAGAGTTACGTTCCATCGTCATTGGAGATACTATATTAATACAGCATAGATGTTATCGGGTATCATGTTGAACATGAATTAGTCCCATTCAACAGCAATGATTTCCCTTGTCCTGTTTTTACAAGCTAAAGTTCACTTTTCTCCTACAGGGTTTGAAGTTAAGGAGAGACGATGATGGTGGTATCCTAGCAACCAGACTCGGAAAAAATGATATTGTGGTCAAGGATTGGTACGATCCGGCCAATCACTGCTTTTCTGGGGATGTTCTAACACACAACGGTCACTTACCCTTTGGGGAGCCGGTCAAGGTAAGACTTTGGTCGAGGGATACTTTTGCATCAAAGGTCAATAAATTTTCCATTGATCACATAGTATAACATGTTAAGTTCAGCAAATGGTACATATTCACTAGTACTGTGAATAACTGTTGTCTTCAGTTCAAGGCATATGATTAGATTTTCTCAAATTTTAAATGATGGTCTTGCTATATAAGTGCATTAAAGAAAGTCAGATGGATATCCATTCATTCTTGTTTTCAAAACGAAGTTACGAGCAAACAGAAGAAGAATATAGGGAGGGGGCTTGTTGCCTGACATGACTTTAGTTCTAAAAACTTGACAAAAGGGTTCGAGACTTATTGCCGAATGGGAACTTATTAATGGTAGAATATTGTACTGAATTAGGTCTCATATATATAGGATCTTACATGAGTGTTCATTTCATATGAGGTTTTATGAAACGAGTCTAAGAAGTTATTATTTTTGCAAACCTTGGCGAGCAAAAATTAAAACTTCAAGACGAGTTTCATAAAATTTCATATGAAATGAACACAAATTTAAGATACTTTTTATCACATAACTACAAATACCTGCATAACAAAGATTTTCACGTCAAAATGTATTCCGAAAATCCAGCGGAGGCCGCCATTTTGTCCCACCGTCATTGTTATCCTGACTTCATGTCATTTTTCCGGACGTCATTTTATTGTTTCTGTCTGACGTCACAATGAATTTTTAGCCAATGAAAATTGCTCCAGGTCATATTACACTAGTGACATATTAGTGAAATACACAAAAATATTACACGGGCGAAATCACTGGATATCAGGAGGATTATGTGATAAATATATATATGTTTCATCAAGTTTTGCATTTAAAGGTTATCAAGTTTTCTGCAACATTGTCAATTCACGTCAAATTGCAAAAAGTTTTTAAATAACCAACAAAATACCAAAAATACTGCATTATTATATAACCTAACTTCAATATTTGATTTGAAGGTGTTTGACATGGAGGAACTGAAGAGTCAGATGGCTATCAAACTAAAACAGGGATGTTATAACGAACACATCAGTCTGCTACAGCACCAAAGCATTGTGGGTATCAGCTTCGTGAAGGACGAAAAGGACATCACGGCCACACCCTGCTGGTTACTAGTCATCAATGTTACAGCACTGGCTCGGCTCAAGGATCCCACAGGTCAGTTTATATTATAACATCTTTATTGGAAATAATAAAATTGTAAATCAACTGAAAACCCGGAGTACCTGGAGAAAAAACACCAACCAGTGGTCAGTACTTTGCAATTCCATGTGGGGCAGTTGCCAATTACTGACCGCTGGTCGATACTTTATCCAGGTACTTTGGCTTTCCTCCACAAACAAACCAGGCATGTCCATACATGACCCTGGCTGTTAATAGGATGTTTAACTAATAAAACCCCAAACCAGTTAATCAACTTATTTTTTCGCGTAATTTGTTGTTTTCACCGATAAATATTTTTTGACGATTTAACATTACTATCGAAACTTTTTACTACGTTCTTGGTGCATTACTGTTAACATTACTTGAAACATTTTTGCTGATATTTGTTTTCATGATTTTCGGCAAAACTGCCAAAATTTTATCGTATGTGTAAATAAGTTTGTTCACATTAAAGGCTTTACATCATTAGCTATATGAATTATACTATGTACTGTTACTTTTCATTGATGATATTCTTTCCTTGGTTTAATTTACAAATGTAACTGTCCACAAAATTATTTGAAAGCTTTAAACCTCAACAGAAAGTAAGTACAAATAATTTGGTGCACAGTTTCATGTCTGCAATGTCATAAACAATTTAAAAAAAAAAAAACTTGTTCCTAGTTTTTTCAATCCTTTGGCTGAAGGATGAATGTTTGGAGAGTTATCATAAGGGGAGAGGTTTACTTACAGAGGAGTGTTGTGGTTCAGGTAAAACACATTCTAACATTAGCTCTCCAAAACTCTGGGTCACAAGATCATCAGACTGGCCAGTTTAATGACTTTCCCCAGGACTTTTGGTTTTTCTACCACTAGTACAGATTATGGAATATTGGTTTGATTTGAATGGTTTCATGTCCTATTAACAACCAGGGTCATTTAAGGATGTGTCAGAGTTTTAGTTGTTGGAGGAAAGCCAAAGTACCCTGAGAGAAACAACCGACTAGTACTCAGTACCTGGCAACTGCCCTATATGGATTTGAAAATCGCAGAGTTGGAGGGCTTGTGGTAATATGCCAGTACATCTTAACCAGTCGGCCACTTCGGCCCCAATTATGGAATATAAGCATATACTCTATACCCATTTAAGTTAAACATCTGCTGACATTAGTTTTTATTTTTTGGTTCCATGTTTTTACTGTTTAAAGTGAAGAACCAAGTTCAACAGAAGCTAGCAGAGATGACTGTGCTTCAGAAGGAGGAGGCTTTAGAAGAGGAAAAACGGCGGGAAAGAGGCTGAGACTCGGGTAAGTTATACTTATATAATTGTGTTTCTTATATTTCACCCGTTTCTATTGGTTAGATATTTGAAGTTATTTTTCCATAGACCAAAAGAATTGTACGTCACATATTATGACGTCATAAATACAAAACGTTTTCACGGGTGACTTTTAAAGCAGCACAATCATTGGCCAAACTGAATTATTGGATAAGATATCAATGTGCCACCACTCAATTTGTTTTATTGTAAAAGTATGTAAAATTACGGAAATGTATGCCTTCTTTAAAAAAAAGTACCTGATTGAGTTATCTGAATTAAGTTTTAAGCATTATTCTCAATATCTTTTGGGGTTAT
Source organism: Argopecten irradians (assembly GCF_041381155.1). Lineage (NCBI taxonomy): Eukaryota > Metazoa > Mollusca > Bivalvia > Pectinida > Pectinidae > Argopecten > Argopecten irradians. The sequence continues at coordinate 18,330,693 of NC_091148.1, read as the reverse complement.
GAAGTCATAGACAAAAAATGGACGGACATTCTTTTTCATAGACGCCTTCATGTCTATCGAAGAATTTCCTTCCGTTTTTTGTCTATGACTTCATAACCCTAAAAGATATTGAGAATAATGCTTAAAGACATAGAGTGGTACTTTAAAACAACTTTTTTTTTCGTGGTGACTTAATTTCACGTTTTGTGAAACGACTTAGTTAAGAAATTACCAATTACTATTACTCATTAATTTACACTGGAACACGTAGGGATCCGGATTAAACAAGAACCAGTTTTAGCAGGTTATACTATACTTACAAATCTAATTTCAGCACAAGACGAGAGAGTGGTCCAAAAGAAACACACGACAGGGAGTAACAGGTTTTCGTCCATTAAAACCCTTTCACTGCCGCATATTTTGAATTTTGCCTAGACCGTGATAATTGATGACTCCACTGAGGAAAAAAGATATTGAGGCAGACTGGAAGACAGAAAGGAGAGAAAATATCAAATGAACATAATTTCCTCGTCATACAGTCCAAAACTTCGGTAAGCACAAGTAAGCAGCACAATTACTTAGACTACACTTACATCTCTACTGGAGCAAACAATATAGCAAATGATCGAATCCCACCTTAACGTTTATCACTGTTGAACAGGTTTTCCAATCCTTTATCCTCAATCTCAAAATCGTAATTTTTATTTCCTTCCGGGGAGATCACTGTACCCCCCCTAACACAAAATTGGCGCCTTTAGGCGCTCATATCAAATTGCCTTCGTAAAACTCCATCTCAGGGCCGATTCTATCGAAAACCAGACTGGATTTGAGACAGAAAGGAGAGAAAATCAATGAACATATGTCATACAGTTGGGATAACCAAAACTTCGGTAAGCTTTCAAAGTTAAACTGGGTTTACAAGTACAGCACAATTACTTGTACACTTACATCTCTACTGGAAATGGAAAGCAAATGTAATCCCACCTTAACGTTATCACTGTTGAACAGGGTTTCCTCCTTTAAAGCTAATTTGGAGGTCATATCAAACACATGTGAATTAAAAATTAGGAAATATCTAACATCATATTTTCTCTTTACCTGAAAGCTGTCAACTTGTATAGAATAATGCAACAAAATATACAAAAATACAACAAAAATCACGCATAAATAACCTAAACAGACTTGAACTTCAAAAAACTTCACATTGCATGTTGCCCACATATGATATTGCCAAACCTAAATTTAATCATTTTGAAGAGTCATCCGTCTAATGAAATATCCACCGTCCTCACACATTCACACAACCCTTGCCAAAAGTTGGTTTTCCTAGAATCTATTTCTTGTTTTGCTTTTTGGTCCCTATATATTGGCTCATGCTTAAAATACATTGGCACATACCACCGTTTCCACCTGCGGTTTACGCGCAAATTATGAAAACAGTCTTGAAAACTGCTCTGAAAACTTCACTGCATTTCTCATGGGCTAAGAGTATCCTTTCAATCAATGGCAGTGTTTTAAACCACGTTGAACATGTACTGTCGCCATATTTTGTTCTGAAAAATTGAAACAAATATTAATGTTAGTGCACATTATGTCCGTTCAGTATTAGAAGCAAAGTCTATCTAAAATGGCATAATAAAAGTTTGATCTTCACTTAGCATTTGAGAGAATGGAGAAACGTTGCATAGTAAAAGTTCGATCTTTATTAAACAGTTGGTAAGGGGAAACGTGATATCGTAAAAGTTCGTTCTTTATTTAATATTTGGTAAGGAGAAACGTGACATCGTAAATTTTCGATCTTTATTTAACAGTTGGTAAGGGGAAATGTGACATCGTAAAAGTTCAATCTTTATTTAACTATTGGTAAGGAGAAACGTGACATCGTAAAAGTTCGATCTTTATTTAACTGTTTGGAAGGAGGAACATGACATCGTATATTTTCGATCTTTATTTAATAGTTGGTAAGCGGAAACGTGAGATTGTAAAAGATCTATCTTTATTTAACAGTTGATACTTTGGAGAAAACGTGATATCGTAAAAGTGCGGTCTTTATTTAATAATTGGCAAGGAGAAACGTGACATCGTAAAAGTTCGTTCTTTATTTAATATTTGGTAAGGAGAAACGTGACATCGTAAAAGTTCGATCTTTATATAACAGTTTGGAAGGAGAAACATTACATCGTAAATTTTCGATCTTTATTTCACAGTTGGGAAGGAGAAACATGACATCGTAAATTTTCGATTTTTATTTAACAGATGGTAAGTTGAAACGTGACATCGTAAAAGTTATTTTTTATTTAACAGTTGGGAAGGAGAAACGTGTGAACCTGACTGACCTACAGGACGATTACGAGGACGTGGAGTCAATGATTGGGGGACCACGGAGGCCCAATAGGAATGGTAAGTAATACATCCCATTGCCCTATGTACATGCATTTGTATCATTAACTGTTGTGTAGTAATTTTCAGAGGGAAATCTGATCCATGAAATTATTGTGATAATGATTAAGAAGATACATATATATCATTATGGCAAGTCGTCGAATTCTTATTTTTTGTTTTAAGCTAAATTAAAATATATATATATATATATACGTAAAAAAGAATCGTGTCCATGTGATGGTTTCCATATACATAAAAAGAAAACACAACTATAAAACAGTTTTTCCTCCCTAGCGCTTTCTCGGCTCATGCCGGTCTTCAGGGGTTTGAATTCTTTTATTTGTAAAACATGACGTCATAGTACAATGACGTCATAGTAAGATTACGTCATGACATGGTACATAAAGATATTGTGAATGGTTCTGGAAGAAAACATGAGGACAAAATAAAAACTAATATGAAGTTCCTTTGTCCCGTTCTGAATTTAACACAGGTTTCATAAGTTGAATGAAATTTATATATATAAAAGAGTAGATATCATTATGGCCGAGTCACGAAAACCACTAAAATTGTTTTTTTTTTCATTTTTAGTCAAAGTCACTAAAATTTGACCCGCGATAATAACTTGTTATACAGTCTGTGAAGAACACTGAACTTTCCAATTTAGGAAAGCATTTTTTTCTATCTTTTTTCGATATTTTCAATTTTAAAGTATCCTATCAAATGTAAGTTGATAAGCTCACCATTTTAGTCACTTTAATTTTAAGAACAAGTCTTATTGATGATGGGTTGTGCATTGACAGGTGCAGGAGGCACGTTCAGTTCTGCCAGCTCATTATATCCGGGGAAATCTCCCGCACGTAAAAATTGGGCCAAGATTAGGAGTGCGATCAAAGAGGAACAGGGTAGAGAGGACGAGGAGGAAGTTAAAGCTAAAATGGATCGTTTCTGAGTTAGGATACTGGTGATGTAAGACAATTCTTTAAAGATGTTTGTTGGCAACTTATTGTCATTTAGACCAGTACGACATTTATAAGGTGTAAAGGTCTAGATAATAGATACGGATTGTTACATCAGTGACGGGATTGGACTGGGTCGTTCATCGGTGACCAGGTAGCTCAGCGGTAAAACATTCGACTATGTATAGCTAATGTTTGGAGGTCTCTGGTTCGAATCCCAATCTGGCCGCTACATTTCCTCCTCTTCTGTTACAAAATTGGCGCTCAACTAATTATACATACGGTGGTGTTATGAGGGCCTTGTATGTCTTCGCGAAGACTTTGAAAAAGGAGGGAGGAGTCCGGCAGGATTGGACTTGGTCGTTCATAGGTGACCAGGTAGCTCAGCGGTAAAGTATTCGACTAGTGTTCGGAAGTCCCCGGTTCGAATCCTGGTCTGTCCTCTCTATTTTCTCCTCTCCTGTTACATATCATTGGTTTTTGTGGGTTTTCTCTGTAGAATATGACGTTACACCCACAAACAAATGACATAGCAATAATTACATACCCATAAGAGAAGATCTTCCTGCAAAATAAGCATCAGAATACAGATACCTTGTACTAAATGATGTAGAGGACTGGCAGTATTTGATTCATTGAGGAGACTACTTTCAAGAAAATCTACATGTATACCAAAGCAATATGTGATTTCTTGTGACACGATTCCATTGCTTTATAATTGCCATAACTTTCTTACCTTCCTCGTTTGTTGTTGATAAACTCATGTAAATTATCTGCAGGTGAATTGTAAATAGGTATATTAACTATTGTGACAATATAATATGCAATTCGTATGAACATATCTCCAGAGGAAACTTAAATAGAGGTAATATGTCCGTTCCGAGTAGCACTCACATAAGCCATTGTCATCTAAAATAATATACACTTAAATGAAAACTAATGGAAAACTAGTACATAATTTTTAATATGAAATACTTGTATTGGTCGTTTTGATTACCTTCATGTGTTTAATCAGCATAAGTATATATCTAGAAATGAAAAGTGATGAGTGCACTTGATCGCAAAATGGTTCTATTACATCAAAACATGCCATGATATGGTCGCTACCTTGAGTTATCTGAAGGGTATACTGTAATATGCCGTCATCACATCCTACAGAATTACCTCTTTTGCGGGTAGGTATTCATTGAAGGTATCATTTTTTAAAATATAAGGGTAGTTCAGACTTTAATTAATTCAGATTGATGTGAGATATGAATGATTTTAATGATTAATTTTGTTATGAAATGATGCCATTTTAATTTTGAATGTTATTCCATCTTTGCATATTGCAGTGCTATCTAGCTCCCTTGCGGATAGGTATCCATTATGACGTCATTTGTTTGTTAGCGAAATTCACATCATTTTCTCTGAAAAGTATGACATTAAGCTCGCAAACATGTGACATCACAATCAATACCTACCCGCAAGGACAGATTACTCTGTGATTTCCACATACAAAATTACTGATTTTAGGGCATTCACTTTGTTGTGTGAACTGAATTTTGAAATTGTATGCTCAATTATCGTATCCCCAATGATTGCAGTTTTACATGAAATGTAATTAACATACTAGTTATCATATTGAAATAAATCTTCGTTTTAAATGATTAAATATGAGAACCACATGATTATGTGCGATTACAGTATCAACCAGCAAGAATAAGATTGTGGCTATGTTTGAAGACTAGTACAGATTGTTATTTTCTCAGGAGAAATTTGCACCATGTATAATATCTTCTAACCAAAATTGATTGTTATTGATATATGGTTACCAGTTTTCTGTCTTCCACTGTTGACAAGCACATAATTACTCATTGATAATAACCCTTGCCCCTTGACCTTTGTGTACATTTAACAATGCCTATTCATATTTCTGCTTCATTTTGAGGATGCTCTTTTATAAAAACGTGCTGCTGAATTTGATACATTTATTACCGAATATATGATAGTAATTTTCGCGGGGATGAAATTTTCGGAATATGACGATATGGTAAGAAAAAAGAGAATTATTTATGCTTAGAGACACTTAATCAGGAGATACTTGTATAGTCTTTCAGACCAGATCGCTGAATATTAATATTTCATTTTCATCTTTCATGTCAGAACCGCGAAAATAACCGGCTACATCTTTTATATCTATAGTACTTGATGTGAATTTTATAAGTAAGTTATCATGCATGGTATATTTTTTCGATCAGATATGATTAACGTGACATTTATATAGATCATTTAAATGTAATCACGATTGTTGTACATTTAATTTAATACGATTTTAATTAATTTTTAAAAGTTAAAAAAAACTATGCTGATTACTTTATCTTGTCACCGCATTGTATATATTTGTTAATATATAAAATGATTTTAACATACGAACCGTATACTTTTATAGAGCAATAGTTTTGTAAATCAAGTATTTTATCATTTTCTTTGGGTGTTTATTTTAGTAGGACAATCGTTAGTTTGTATCCTCGCTCTTTTTACTTGAATAAGAACGTACTGCTGCTGCTGTTATTTTTCTAATCTAGGTAAACGTTCTCGAAATAATTTTATTCCTTGATATGTCTAAACATAATTTTTGTAAAATGAGAAAGTGATTTACATTGTTTGAAATTAACTAATTCACCCATGTAAATACATTTAGGCTTTTCTAAATCAAAGACAGGGCCAGTCCATTGTGAAATTTTAGGGGTGAAAGAGTCAATATTGAAACAAAACTAACTGCTGTTGACTCATTAAATAGTGCCATGATTTGACTGATTATTTCTTAATTGTTTTAGTAATTGTTATCATGAACATTAATCTTAATTAGGATTACAATAATTAGGATTGCAATAATTCAGGATTAACTGAAATAAGTATTGTAACAATTGATGTCTTTCTCGTGCAAATAATAATTTTAAACGCTCAGTTTGTGGATAATTTCATGTTATATATCTTTTGATAATTTATACATGTACCATTCTCACTTGCTAATACTGTGTGTTTGCACGAGAATTTATTTGACGATATTTAATGAAATAAGTGAAACCATGCTGCATACAATTTTGCTAACAAAATCCATTAGCATTGTTTAACAATTCATTAAGCAACATATACTAGTATTTGTAATAACTAATTGTAATTGTTGCTTTCTCTAACAAGCCGTTTATGTAGAGGTTACACAAAAGTTTAGATAGAGGTTCCATAATGACTTCTTGATGGATATGGAAATTTATTTCACACGATTGGGTTATTTTTGAAAGTTACAAAAGTCACGAGCTGTAAGCAAATAAGACCATGCCCAGGTTGTCTTTGTAAAGAGATGGTTGCTAAAACAGATTTTACAGTATATGAAGTGAACCACATTGTAATCCCATATATTGATGCTAGATAGCTTTACATATTATATTAGTTATAAACTTACTAAAGAGTATATGTGGGATCTCATCAATTCCTCTGCTCCTGATTATTATTATTGTTGCACGCTAGATAGCATCTGAGAACTTTATAACTTGTATATTGCTGTTTTGTCATAGGTTCAGACACAAACACATTGATAAGTATATTTAATGATTATTAACTTTTGAAGTATACGTACATATATAGGTATTTAATAAATGTGATATCAACATGATCTCATGGTCACTAGGCACTTTACAAAAATTCGATAAGCCAATCAACGTTGTCTATCTGATTCAATTTAGCCAATCAGTGATTAGCATCTCATTGTGGTTGAGCTTCCTTATAACTTCATTCATGAATGGTTGTATAAATTGCAGCAAATCGTTAATATACTTCAGTTAAGTTCAAAACCGATGTATATATACCGTCATAGCTGATAAACCCATCCTATATTCCTTTATGGAGTTTAATCTATATCTCTATCGGACTTTTATATGACAGTTTTAAAAACAATATAGTTTTTTAACGAAGTTGTCAATTTTTATTATTAATCTTTTATCTTACGAAGAAAGACATTCCGGTGTTAATTTTAATGTACATATACTTATAGATCTCGCGTAATTATTGTTTTGATAATGTTGTTATACAGATCTGTAGTTTTAAACAGTATTTCTGTACAAATAGTATACGATTGAAATGTTGAATATTCACTTACCCCTGAAATTCAAATTTGAACTCTTCTATTTTATATTAAAACAGTTCATTATGAACTTTGAAGGAGGAAATCAGTATTTTATTCTTTTAACATTATACTGGTGTTTTTTTTATTATTTTAATGATCATATTTCACTTCCAATTTGCAATAATTTGATTGGATTCATAGACACATTATTATATAGTATGGCCATAACGTCATAGAAGTTAGTAACACTTTCGCAACTCAACTACAATACTTGATTATTGTTGAAACAAAGAATCTTGTATAATATAAAGTGTTTAATTTCGCGGAGAGAATTTCACAATCTCCTCTTTGATACTAATTCCCGAAAAAAAATACCAAGGATAAGCACGGATTTGTCAACTCTCTTACCTATCATTCTTGCCATTTTATTTGCGGGTAGTTAATTTCGCGGAAATAACCTTGACCTCAAATATTTAATCCCTCGGAAATAAGAATAACTATATAATGGTAAATACCATATAGTGGTGTAGATTTAATTGATGTATGTAGTATTTTTAGAGACATATGAATATATTGTAAACCAACTTTCTTTCGCGTGCGATTTAATTTTGAGGATTTAGCGATAAAAAGTTATTTTGCATAAGTTTATCTCCGCGAATTGATATCAAACTCACTCAAACGTGTATAAATTAGTTTGATCCATTCAATGGGAAATTCCATGATACAAATCTAAGCGATTTTTTTAAAGGAAATCGCGAAATTTATTAGCGAAAGAAAGTTGATTTACAGTATAAAACACAACTATGTGTGCATATTGTATAGATATAGAAATCACAGTGCGCCCTGTACTAAATTGAATTTGTTATTTGTTGTAAATTGAAAAAGGTTTTAGCAGTATTAATATTTTAGCGGTAATCATATTTAAGTAATCAGGTTTTAGAGATAAACATATGCATTTTTAGACGCAGAAATTGTATTTAAGCAGTCAACACATTTTCAAAGTAATACTATTTTAGTAGTATAAATAGAACTGGTAACATTATTTTTATCTTATTCTCTATTTCGATTAACTTTATTATTTTAGACAGTCAGTTTTGGATAATAATACTAAATCACCATGTGCATATATATACATTTTTAGCTAAAATATTAGTACGGATATAGAAAACTGTGAATTTTAGTCCTTTCAACAATTCTTCGTTGATTTACTAGTGAATCATTATTTTTTGTTAGATTAGATGACTTTTAACGTATTGAAATAACGTTTTTAAAGACATCAAAGACCGCATAGGTTTCCGAAACGACTTTTAAATTTTAAAACGATAATGTAAAACGAGATTGATAATTACATAGAGTCCCAAAAGTTATTATTTTCCAATCTTCCAAACAATAAAATATTTAGATAAAATTAACTTAATTTTCATAACGCGGGTCTTATTATATATTACCTGATATCGTCCTACTTACTTAAGCATTGATGTCACTATTTTTTAATTTTATCGGGGTATGAAAAAAAAATTGTTTGCAAACTGTGTGAATCCGCGTTTGCAAACATTTTTTTTCATAACCCGATAAAATTAAAAAATAGTGACATCAATACTTATAATTAATTTTATACTCTATTTGATAAAATGAAGTATGTTTAAATGTAACATTTTAGTGGTTTTTCAAGGGATTCTTTTTTCCGAATCAATACGCAACGTCAATGTCTCTATCGTGACGTCACGTTAACGTCGGGGTTTCGCGCCATTCTCGGATTTTTTTTTCATAGTGGTATGCAAAAAAAATATTGGCCTATCAGAAAGCCAGATTTGGTATGAAAACAAAGAAAAATTAATTATTGTAAAATCACTGCGCCAGACAGGAAAAACAGCGAAATGAATCTTAACTATTAACACAGAGAACACGATAATTTGCTTTTGTTTGATGTTCTTACCTAATCTTAGGCTATCGATATCAATTTTATTATGTTAAGAAACTTAACTTTTCGTTTCAGAAAGGTAGAGGGCCTTTATAAAGCTAATTTATCTATGTTAAGTAGATATACATATGTACTCCGTTACGTTTTCATTAATGCGTTTTTATATCATTTACATATCATCTATAATTAATTGTGATATAATAATTTGTGATATTTATTACTCAAGATATAGAAGATGTTATGGTTGAAGAGATTCATTTAAAAAGTTTTACCACAGGGACCAAACGTCTTCCTTTAATCCATAGTAAAAGATACCCCCATTGGTCAACCGTTTAGATAATGTACTAGATAACTATATAACATATCTCTATTGGGAAATAGTCTGTTTTACGCATAATATTTTGCAAACTGATTTATATCAAATGTATAAGCAAAGCATTCCTACTACTACTTTTTATCGTTTTTAATTTTGATTTTGTCGTTTTCAAAAAATGTCACATTAACTGAGTTGATTATTAATCAACTTATAATCTAGAACTTGGAATTATCATGGCCTTAAATACCTATTCATCACACTAAAGATATTTAAAAAAGGCTGATTACGCATTTTCATATTAATATGAAATTATAATAAATATGTACATCATTACGCGTTTATTTTACAATCGCTCCTCATTATTGAAAACAAAATTCATTTTATTTTTGGGGAAAAAAAATCATAAAATGTCAAGTTTTGATACTAGATCGCACAATATAAGACATTGTTCACGTTATTAAATGCTACAAAATAAAGATAGTTAATTAAAACATAAATAGATTCCATCAAGTCAGTTTGATGGGAGATATGATTTATTTTAGTTGTCTTTTTGTTATGAAGTTATGTCATTTTAATGATACATTTTGAATGTTATATGAAGATGACGGTACTTGTACTAGACCATAAATATGTGTTCACATGAATAAAACTAAATCAGTATTGGAGTTAGTTGTTATTTATCTACGATTTATACCATACAAGCTAAAACACTGTGTTATCCATGAGACAGAAGGAAAAACATTGACATGACATAGATGAAAATGGTCAACACTAATTCTGATCGTGATCCCTTTTACATTTGAATAACTTAAAAGGCCGCAGTGTTTTCTTTCGCAGATACTATTTTTGTACAAACCTGACACAATCAATAAATGGAAACATTTCTATATTCCGTCTTTGTATATTACAAAATTAGCTCCTTTGCGGGTAGGTATCAATTTTATGGGCACAAATCTCCTCTTTTTCAACAAAAAGTATTACGTTACGCAAACAAAAGACTTCACAATCAATACCTACCCACAAACGCAGATAATTCTATAACATGCGATTTGCTACAGAAATCAGTTGTCATGGAGATAGACATGTTTTACCTTAGATCATGCAATCTGTATGGTACATGTAAGTATTTTAACTCTCTATTTATAACCAACATACCTTGACAATGACCGCTCAACAGGAAGACTTCACTCCATCTTTTCTTCATGCCTGGACAACATATGCCACAATAATAAGACGGAAAAACAATATTTCACTGAAAAATTAATTATTGGTACAGTTGCAAGTAGAATTCGTGTATATATTTGAACATATGTTGACGCTTGTGATGAAATGTTCATGGATAGATTTAGCCTGAAAATTACAAATCAATAATTATGGGTGTTGAAAAGAAGCAAACATTATACAAACCAAGTACTTTTATTGTAACACATTGGCCACTCATCAAATGTCACTCTTGTAAACGCAGCTCCTAGAGTGCTACGACGTAACATGGAGTACTGTACGACAATTGTTAGGAGAGGAGGAGGTTGATACAGATATCACTTGGCTCAGATGGGCTGCATCTTGTTTCCTGTAAGTATGTATATGTGATAAGTAATTTTCAATTTCATTTGCTGCAAAGACTGAAATTATATCTTCTCTAAAATGAACAAGTGAATAAAAAATGTAATACTTCAGAATTGTATAAAAGTTTGTTAGTTTTTCAAAGAATTTTTTATTGATCTTTAATTTTTTAAAAAGTCGTTTAACAAGCTGATGATAGCCTTAATCATCTTTTAAACAACAGGGCCCTGTTTCTGTTTGTTATATTTATTACATGTATTGTTTTCTTATTCTCGTTTGTTTTTAACTCATACTTTTTTGTATATCTAGGAAGTTGTCTCTCTGTCTATGAAAATATACTTTTATTTGTATATTGATATTTTTCAATACATTAATTAATATTATTTCAAAATGCAATACTTTTATATCATATTTATTTTAGTGTCGTTATCAGTGGATCCCCATGGCTACGGTAACCACCCTAATGGTGCTACTGGCGACAACTTGTAACTACGATATAGGCCTCGGAGAAATACCTGTAGAAAAGCAGGTACGGGATGGAGAATCATATCACAAACCTCAATTGAATTCGGACAGCTTTGCATTTAAGACTCTTTTGGATGAGCACATCTTATCGTTAAATAACAGCACATACCCTTCCTACCTTGTATATGATTGTTCTAGAGAATGGAGAGGTGATTGTGGGGGATGGTCCGATAGATTAGTCGGGATTATGACCACATTCGCCATTTCCATACTTACAAAACGGCATTTTCGAATCCACTTTGACAAACCGAGTCTTCTCCATGATCACTTGGTATCTTCTAACTTCGACTGGAGGTACAATTCGTCTGCACTGACAAACGGAACCCATTCCTATCACAATCTACTCCACAATAATCATAAAAGAGTTGTAAAATATTTAACAGGAGAGAAAGACATCAGTTCTTACTTTAAACACGATGTGAGTTTTGTGCGAATGAACTGGGATTTGACATACAACATCCGACAGAGGCCAAACGTTGCATCAGAAATTCCCTGGATCACACATTATCACCAAGCAGATATTTATAAGCACCTATATAAATTCATGTTTGAATTATCGCCTCAATTCGTCAACGTTTTAAACAGTCATCATATTGCGCAACGGAAACGGAACAAGATTGCGTGCGCGCACATTCGAGTAGGACAAAACCCGAATATGCCGCTTGATGCAGTAGGGCCTGTTAAATTTTTGGAGCCATTATGGAAGTTTTTCGATTCTTTAAATCATGATGAATACGACCTGTTTATTGCATCCGATACTGACAGTATAAAATATGTTGCTAAGGCCCGTTACCCTGGCAACATGATCGACACCCCTGGTAACATAACACATATCGACCAGCCTCACATAAATGACCCGGATGATGGTTTCCAGAAGCAGTTGTTGGACTTTCATATATTAGTAAATTGTGATATACTCATTGTACCAGCTAGTGGGTTTAGTATATTGGCAGCGTTCATAAGAAACACGGATTCGGGGCTGTATTGTTGGAAAGGGAAGGAACTCTTACCATGCTCCAGATACACGATATTGGATATATTCCCTGGTGGGAAATTCAACCCTACAAAACCAAGATAAGCACTGAAAGGCCCGCTACGGTTCTGAAAGGAAAGACAAGTGTATTAATAACAATTATAACACCAGCACATTTATATCAATGAGGTTACAACACTAGCCAAATACAAAACACTAGTTCAATATAGCAAGAGTTGTGATAAGGCTGGACTCATGGCCCTCGGAAGCGCTAGGAACAACTTAAATAACGTCAGGAGAACAGGATGCAACAAAGCCGAAGTAGAACATAGATCACGGGGACGTTTTCTATTACATCATGGGACCGGTTTTTGTTACACATGGCGCAAAATAGTCACTTAGAGGACAAACATATGTCATATCCATCGAGATGTAAACCTCTCGGTAGATTCCAGGAAGTGCAAATTCTATTATTTCCAATGGAAAAAAGTTATGAAAGTTAGGAAATCATTAACAACTATAACGTTAGAAAATGTCGATCGATGAGCTAAGACGAGGTTACATTACGAGCCAAATAACAAAGTGTTTATTTTGCACTTACTAATATATGCCAGATTTGTACAAGGAATTTTACATTTGTTTAGCGTTTTAACTTGTCTGATGCCACTAGTATAGATTTTGTGACTTTTGAACTTTTGGTTCATAGTGAGCCTTTGAAGATGCTCCACCGCCGACAGAGCATAAATGGTACCCATCGTTTGAACAATAACTGATGTTTAATCATGTATATATGTCTAATTAACACAAAAATACCCATAGAATAATTTGTTTTGCTTTTGGTACATGCGTAATCAGTACCTCATTCCATATAAGACATATAGTGACATGGAATTTTTTCGGGACGCAAATAATTTTTTTTTTTATTCTTAATTAAAATAGGAAGTTCAAACTTTTCAATAGTAGTAATTGCGTAAAATATGTTACGTTTGTAACAGAAAAAATACTAATTCGTGTGCTCCTATTTTTGATAGAGATAGGAATACCATTCGTCGGCGGTGGAGCATCTTTTAAATAAAAAATACGTTGTGTAGTTTCTGTTACACATAGAGCTGAGAAGTAACTGTAACTGAGATGACAAACTTTTATATAGCGAATACATGGTCAGTGTCTTAAAATATGGACTATATTTTGGCGACGGTTAAGAAAGACAAAAGTGGCAAGTCTTCGACTTATATTTTAACACACTGATCATGTATATATATTTTTTCCTTGCATCATTTACACAAAACATGCTCATGTAAACTGAAAGATGCCAACCGTGTTGCAAATATGTCAGTCTTCCAAACGATGTTTTGCCTCGGAAGTATGTCATCGAATCGAGGTCATAAAAACGTGTAATAGTATACGCCACAGATTGGATTCCAATTTTATATAGTTTAACTGCTGACCTTTGTTTGGCAAAACAAATCACCGCAATATAGCGACAGCTGACGAAAACACATTAAATAACAGATTCTATAGAGTATCAAATGTCGTTTGGAGTTTTCTGTACTTTTACTTAAAGATGCTCCATCGCTGACAGACCATAAACGATTTTAGCAATAAGAAAAATGAATTCTGTTCAATCGTGTATATATGTTTCTAATTAACACAAAAATACATATAAAATAATTTATTTTGCTTTTGGTATATGCACAATCAGTGCTTCATTCCATATAGGGCATAGTGTCGTGGATTCTTTTTCGGGACGTAACTGGTTATTTTCGATATTTTGAAATTCTCTTCAACAAGCTATACCACGCGGGGTATCCTCGATACTCCAGGGGTTCCGATCACTTACGATCTCTACACCCCTGGACTATCTCATAGTAAAATTGAAGGCAGATCAGCGGAAAAACTTTGACTAATCACAGGCCATCCTCGATAGTCCAGGGGCTACCATAACTGACGTTATGGCCACCCCTGGACTATCTCATAATAAAACTGAAGGCAGTTCAGAAGAAAATATCTGACCAATCACAAGCCTGCAAAGAATTCCTTTGAAGACTACAGAAAGAGAGACGCCCAGCTTCAAAGCCACACAGTCAACCACAGTGTTCCGTTATACATCTCTTTTTATGTATATCAAAGGACTGAATTACCTGTTCTATTCTGTTGCCTCCAGTTTTTATGAGATAGTCCAGGGGTGTAGAGATCGTTTGTGATCGTAACCCCTGGAGCATCGAGGATGAGGCCAGGAAAGATTTCTTTTGAAGACTACAGAGAGAGCGACGCCTCACATCAAAGCCACACAGTCAACCACAGTGTATCGTTATACGGCTCTTTTGATGTACATCGAATGACTGAATTACATGTTCTGTTCTGTACATTTTTAATTAAAAACCTGAATCTACTCTCCTGGACACCTGGACAGCTTCTAATGGAAAGGAGGGCAAAAACACACAAGACCAGACAAGACAAGCTGGTGATATAAATATAACTAGACCTATAGGCCCTCTGAAAGATTTTCAAGAAAAAAAGATAGAAAATAGTGAACAAAGTTCAATGTACGAAGTCAGCTCGAATTAAAATTGTTCGAATTTTAATAAAAAAAGTAAATTAAAAAAAAAAAAAAAAAAAAAAAACAGAAAAGAAAAAGAAAAAAAAAACACGTCCCGCCGTTGGGATTCGAACACTCGCCCTTGTCTTTGGATTTTTTGATAACTCCCAATCAAGAAGACACCCGAATGACTTCCGGTTTTGAGAGGGTGTGAATCATTTTTTGGTCATGAGAATGTGACATCAACGATATTCGGGTCCAAGGAAAGTCTATGGAAGCGTGGATTACGAAATATTCACTTCCACGGAATCTGAGTTAAACAGTAAAGCACAGCACGTGCTTGACACCATCAATTAGTCTAGCTGGAGTGATGGCCGAGACCAAACGAAAGGCGTAAGTAGTGTGTGCAACAGCCACAGTGACAGGTAATCGCTATTGAGATTCCTCCTCTAGACTCGGACGTTTGAGAGATGTCTCTCGTCGGAATCCCTACTCGAGCCTTCTAAACTTTATTCTGGAAAATCAAGTCAGGTTGACCTACCTCTTGTAAGGGTCTATTACAGAAATAATCCAACTGCAGTGGTTCCCATACTGGCACACATCGATAGTGGAGATATTTTTCTCTCAAAACGCACATTTAATACGAAGTAACATGTATTGAAAATAAAGAACCATCTCATTTTGCATCTATCAAACGTCCGAATATAAAAGAGTCTAGAGGAGGAATCTCAATAGGGATTAAGTGACAGGTGTCCATGTATTCTTTGTTTGTTTGTTTGATTATTTTAACGTCCTATTAACAGCCAGGGTCATGTAAGGACGGCCTCCCATGTATGCAGTGTGTAGCGTGTGTGAGTGCGAGGTGCATGTTTTGGGAGACTGCGGTATGTTCCTGTTGTGTCTTCTTGTATAGTGGAACTATTGCCCTTTTTATAGTGCTATATCACTGAAGCATGTCGCCAAAGACACCAAGCAACACACCCAACCCGGTCACATTATACTGACAATGGGCGAACCAGTCGTCCCACTCCCTGTATGCTGAGCGCCAAGCAGGAGCAGAAACTACCACTTTTATAGACTTTGGTGTGTCTCGGCCAGGGGACAGAACCCAGAGCCTTCCTCACAGGGGCGAACGCTCAACTCAATGCCAGATGTGAGGCGGTGCCAAGGGATGAATTAGGAAAGATAGTCAGTTAGGAAGAAGAGAAAAGATAAGATCCTGAATTAAGTCTCCTTTTACGATCATGCAATAGCCATGTATTCTGCTTATCAGTGTATCTTGTATGCTGTCAAATGTCAGTTTTATGATTAGTTCAAACCTATGGAGCTTTTGTTTCACCCACGTTAAGTAAGATGTCCCATGTATTTTATATTGACAGCTAATATATATATTGTATGTACACAAAGTCATGTACATGTGTATTATACTATGATATAATGAACGATCACTGAATCAGTTGAGAACATGTATTTGTAAATATCTGATTCATCTGATGATCATTCTAAAAATACACATATTTCATTTTTGTATAAAATGTTATTATGAAAACTAGCATTTACTACTGATGCTTGAACAGACCTGTTTAAGTGTTTGTATTGTACAAAATGTACTCTGTTGTATAGTATAAAATTATAATTTATAAATACAATGACAATGTTGGCAAGTAAATAAACTTATTTTTTACATATCAATATTTTATATTTAATTTTTGGTGATAACTTCAAGCCCTTGTGCATGCACTACAAAATGTATTATTTATAAAAATGGTAATTATTTGTGTATTTATTTTCTCAGTGATCTTAAGGTCATCATTTTAGGAGACTACAATGTTGGTAAAACCTCGTTCATCTGTCGTTACATTGATGGAACCTTCCAAACCAAGGAACCGGTAGGTACCACAAGTGGCATGTACAGCAATTTAATGATATCACTGGGTCATTTAAGTAAAGTGTGTAGCAGGATTAGACGTGGTCGATCATCGTTGACCAAGCAGATACATTGTAGCTCAGTTGGTAGAGCAATTGTCTCATGTTCGACGGTCCTGGGTTCAACAACTGGTCTGGTCGCTACATTTTCTCCTCTCCAGTTATACAAACTTGGCGCCAAATTGAAATACCCACAGTGGCATAATGGTCATCTTGTTTGTCTTTGAAGGCGAAGAGGTTAATAAAGGAGGGAGGATCGATTGTAGCAGGATTGGACTTGGTTGATCATTAGTGACATGCAGGTATATGTACATGTAGCTCAATTGGTGGAGCATTCTACTTAAAAGCGTTCAGAGGTCAGGGGTTCAAATATCAGTCTGGTTGCTACATTTTCTTCTCTCCTGCTACTTCTCCTTCACTTCAACTTTAAATCTTAGACTAACCAGAATTACAACAAGCACTTTGGCCTTTTGAATTATTATGTTTATGTCAAAGTTAGTGAAAATGAGATCCTTATAATCATGCTGTAATTTTATTATTTCCTAAAGGAAATCCTGTTTATTTATACTTATGATTCTTTTGTTGTGTTTAATAATTTTATGTCAATATACCTACATAAACTATAAATCTGAAGTGTCAATTGGGGAAGAAATAGGGCTATTTTCAACTGGAAATGGAGCCCAATATGAAATGTTTTGTGTTCTTCTTTAGATATTCAAAGTCATGAATGCCCAGAAAAAACATCTTTGATCTTAGTTCATTATTTAGTTGTTAGAAGTGTTGTGATGAAGGTCAGTATAAAGGAGTTCAAGATGGGTTCAAAGGTCAATGGATCTATATATAAACAGTAAATTAGATATATCCACTTCTATATGTCATGTGTTTCACTCATCATTCAATGTTAGTTACAGTTTTGTTGAAGTACAGGCACATGATTATAATTATTTCTATTGTGTCAGGGCCCTATTTCTTCAGGATAAAAATCTGACAACCATCACACTGACAGCCATCACACTGTAAATCATACTGAGTAGTGAAAATGAATACTGGTATCTAGCTTAACTTAGATAAAGCTCCACCTAATAAACCTGCATTTGTGTATGCATCCTCAATATTCCAGGAGTTACTATCACTGTTGTTATATCAACTCAGTCTTTTTAATAAATGTAGTATCAAAGTTACATTAAAGATGCTCCACCGCCGACAGATCATAAATCATATTCATCATTTGAACAATAATTGGTGTTTAATCGTATATATATATGCCTAATTAACACAAAGAATAATATAAAATAGTTTGTTTCGCCTTTGGTGCGTTCGCATTCAGTACTTCGTTCCATATAGGATATAGTGGTGCGGAATTTTTTCGGGATGCAAGTAATTATTTTTCATATTTTTATCTTGAAGTAAAATTAGAAGCTCAAACTTTTCAAAGGTGTTAATGGTGTAAAGTAAGTAACTTTTGTAACTGAAGAAAAATACTAAATCGTCTGCTTCTGTTTTTGATAGTGAAATAATACCATTTGTCAGCGGTGGAGCATCTTTAACTGTTCCCAGCAAGCCATCATTTCCATGCAAGGAAGTGGTGGCTGATTGAATCATTCTATTGGCTAAGTGGTTAATGTATCTGACATTAAAGTCAACTGCTAATCATTTGCATCAAAGGAGTATTTACTGAATTGACTTTGAATTCAATATTGAATTGGGATGTAATACTAAACTTAAGTTGAATTTAACAATGAATTGAAGTTGAATTTAATACTGAATTGAAGTTGAAATTAATACTGAATTGAAGTTGAATCAATACTGATTTGAAGTTGAATTTAATACTGAATTCAATTTGGATTTAGTACTAAATTGAAGTTGAATTTAATACTGAATTGAATTTGGACGTGATACAGAATTGAATTTAATATTGAATGGAATTTGAAGTGTCTGTCTATATTTCTGATCTATCAGAGTTACTTCCCCTTGTTTCACTCTGTCAGCACTGACTATTATGGTTGGTACTTACAAATCATAAACTTTAAATGATTTAAACTATGGAAATTTCTTTCCAGACTATAGGTGCAGCCTTTTTCCTGAAACAGTGGGGACCATACAATGTAGCCGTCTGGGTGAGTATATCATTGTTGTTGGAAATAAAAAAAACAACAAAACAAAAATAATAACAATGTAGATTAATTAGCACCTCGGTAACATGCCTTCATTTAATACATGTGGCTGGCCTTAGTGGCTTTTTTTTCAAAAATTTGACAAAGGTTAAAGATGCTCCACCGCTGACAAATAGTATTTTTTCAAAAAACAGAAGCAGACGATTGAGTATATTTCTTCAGTTACAAAAGTTACTTACTTTACGCTATTACCACCTTTGAAAATTTTGAGCTTCTAATTTTACTTCAAGTTAAAAATATAAAAAATAATTAATTGCATCCCGAAAAAATTCTGTGGCACCATATCCTATATGGAATGAAGTACTGATTACCCATGCACCAAATGCAAAATAAATTATTTTATATTATTTTTAGATCGCCTATTCGAAGAATAGGGGGAGCTAATGTTTTCACCCCGGGGTCGGCATTGGCATCCCATTTCACATTAAAGTTTTTGAGCAAGTTTCTGGTTCATCAATTGTTTGACCTTAAGTCATCATAAATGTTTATGATTTTATTTCCTAATGTGTATGGATGCTGAACGTGATGATACAACCCATTTGGGGCCCTTTAGGTGTTTTTTTTGAGTCTGTTAATTTGTCATATTTCCATGTTAAAGTTTTTGAGCAAGTTTCTATTTTGTCAATTGTTTAAGCATAAGTCATCATGAATGTTTGTGATTTTATTTTCCTAATGTGTATGGATGCTGAACATGATAATACAACCAATTTTGGGTCCTTTAGGTTTTTTTTGAGTCTGTTAATTTGTCATATTTCCATGTTTAAATAGTAAATACTTGAATATCAACTTCTTCTGAATAGGCGAGCTTTGCTGTTCTCCAACAGCTCTTCTTTGCGTTAACTAGTCTAAACTTATACATACACGATTAAACTCCAATTACTGTTCAAATGATGACTATCGTTTATGCTCTGTCGGCGGTGGAGCATCTTTAAAAGACCATTTATATAGAAATATTGAGAAAAATTTTGAATCATTCTAAGGGGCCATTTTAGAAAAGGATGGGCTAATATCCATTCCCTCCAAAACTATCTCTGTGACTAGAATAAGTGGGTTTTTTTTTAAAGCCCAAGTATGCCTATAAGTATATAACACATCCAAGAAAATTAATTTCAGAAACCTTCAACAATATGTTGCACTTACAAAGGACCCTCAGCAAATTAAATACAAGCATATAAGCATTAAGATGGCAGTCTTGCTAATCACCGGGTGTCAGTTATAAAAAACTGATGAAAACTTTTATTTGTATTTGACAGGACACGGCTGGAGATGAGCGATACACAGGATTGTCAAACTTTTACTGTCGTAATGCAGGGGCGGCCATATTAGCATTTGATATGACCAGCGTTAGCTCCTATGAGTCTTTATGGTAATTCTTTTGAAAAATATTCTCTGCTTTGATATTTAATTGAGACAACAAAGTAAAAATTCCAAAAGGATTGTTCAAATGATCTCTTTAAAGGTTTTTGTGAGTGTATTGGAAGTTCTTTGGACTACCAGCAGGTACAAATATACCCGGTATAATATATTGTGATTAAGATTTGTGCAGTATGGCCTTCTCTTTTTGAGATTGTGCTTGCTAATTTAAAAAAAAGAAGAAAAACAAAGGAAATAAACAAGAAAAAGTAGCGACCACCTCTGACTAAAAAAACCCATCTGCTTAATAATTAGACCACTGTCTTTGTAACAAGTCCACTGTCTTTGAGACGAAAATGGCCAATTTAACAAATTTTGACCTGTGTATAAAGACCACCTGTACCTATATAAAGACAATTATCTCTTTGTCCATAAGGTGACAATATTTTACTGTATATTCTAATTTGCTGTATTCTGTATTTGCATAACTACAGAGTTATCTGCCCTTGCTAGTAGGTATTGATTGTGACGTCATGTGTTTACAAGTGTAATGTCATAATTTTTAGAGAAAACAATTTTTAGAGAAATATGATTATATAGTGACATCACAATGGATACCTACCTGCAAGGGAGGTAACTTTGTAATATGCAAAAATGCAAGGATTTATAAGTGAGAAGGATTTGTCACTCAATGTCTCTTAACACCACGCAAGATGCCTATGAACTGGGAATAAAAACCATTTTTTTTTAACAAATACTTGTCTCATCGAGTCAAAAGAAACACCAATGTAAAGCTTAATCAGTTTCACAGTGTCTTGTGCTTGGTTTAAATATGGATGATTTAGAAGAATTGTCTTAATATTTCATTTAAAAAAAAATATGACAGCTCATGAAATGATGGCCCACTTCAGAAAGTAAGACAATAGGCCTGTCACCTGCAAGCTACATCAAAGGTTATGCTGGTGGATATCAAACGAAAATCAGTTGTCACCCAATGTCATGGTCAGTGTAGAAACACAAAAGCCGTCGTGCTGTATTTGTCCAAAACCCTGCGTGACTAATTATTCTCACTTATAAATCTTTGAAAAATGGAATGCAGTAAACTACATGTACATTATATAACAGCTAATTATAATTGTGATTTTGTTTCTTTCTCACCAGGGCCAGGTTTATACCTATACTTGATTCTGCATTAGAGAACTGTATAAAGGTTGTGGTGGGAATGAAGAAGGACTTGATAGACGCAGACAGGACAAAGGAAATAACAGCGGAAGAAGCTACCAAATTTTCAAGGGAGATAAATTCTAACATAGACCTTAGTAAACTGCCGCATGCCCCGTATTTTGAGACGTCAAGTCTAAATGGATTTCATGTGACGAACGTTTTTGAATATATCTTTAATCACTGTTTGCCTTTAACCGACGCACAAAAGAAGCAGGTTGATCACTCAGGAACTGTGGATCTCTCTAAACCTTCCGCTGTTAATGGAACAGGGAGAAAGAAGTGCTGTTAGGTAGAACTGTTTCCGTGGTGATGAACTCATTCACCCCTGACGTTACATTTGAACTCTTGTTATTTATTGACTGGAACAGTTCATTATGGATCTTCAGGGGTGAATGAATTAAACAGTGACTTAGGTGGGAGAGAGAGAGAGAGTGAGAGAGTGAGAGAGAGAAAGAGAGCGCATTTAAATGTACATGGGTTTGAGTGTATGGAATAATCGCAGATTATTATTAATTACCTTTTTATTACGGTAATCAAAATGTTAAATAACTAACAAATGGTTTGTGCCATTTGGTAGTGCTTATTAGTTTATAAAACGTTGACTTGTTTTCTTGTTTGTAATATATAGTTTCAGCTTCTGAGAAGTGCACAATACCTATTAGTAGAAAAAGGGGATGACTTATTTAATTGTCCATATAACATGACCATCTTAGATATTCCAGGGGTTAATCGTGACTGCTTTTAAAATGCAGTGTCGCCGTACTGCAAGAGACACTGAACAATGTAAATCACTGTATCCTGTCATATTATCCTCAATATTCCAGGGGTTAAAACTTCTGTTGGAATATCCATCCATGGATTATGTTATAGCAATGCTGATGAACATGTGTGTGACAGCAGATGTGCAGGTAGTTTGGTTCTTTGCCATACATCAATAGAATCAAAGTATGGTATACTGTGGTTGCCTGTATGACTTTATATTTAAGCATCACACTCTACGTAGTTTTCAAAGTAAGATAATGTGTAAGCCTGTGATTGTTCAGTCTCTTTCTCCAAAAATGCCTTTGCAGTTCTACTATGACATATTCCAGGAGTGGATACAAACGTATTATGACAGTGATAATTAAGAGTTGGGTCTACTGTGTCTCTAGTGGTACGGCGACACTGCACTTAAATAACAGGTAAAAGCCTCACCTTCACAAGGAGACACATCATTTATCTATTATGGCCTGGTTGAGAGGCACTATTGCCTCATAGTATTGTCGAGGGATGGAATAGTGCCCGAGCCGAAGGCGAGGGCACTATCCCATCATGAGTGCCCGCTTGCCAGGGCACTATTGCAAATAGTACCCATGTGTGCAGCCAATCAGAATCCAGTATTCTGTCACGTGATGTACTAATAGTATTTACTGTAATTTCCCGAAACTTTTTTGTGTATCATATTATACATTCCAGCCATTAATCATGTGCCAGAGTTACCTCCCTTCGTTTTGTTTTGTCAGATATCAATTTCAATTTTCAATTTAAACAAGACTGTATTGATTTTTTTATACATCAGATGCATTGAACATCAGGACATGCCTATCTAATTCATTTCAAACCTAGTTAAAAGCATTCTGCATTCGTTACATTATCATATATACAAATAGAGTTATTCTAAAATACTTGAATTAAACAGGAGGGGGGGGGGGGGGGGACTCCAACTTCATTTTTTTGTGTCTGATGATGTACAGGTGCTATAGTATTAGACTATAAGAACTGTGTTCAATAGACCAAAACAAATAATTTAATAGACCAAAACAATGTATTCAATAGACCAAAACCAAGCAAAACAAATATGAATAAAAATATAGATGTGTAGTCATAATGTTTTTACACACCTTGATACCCTGATACCTTGATTGTATTTCACAAATGTTTATATATCACGCAAGTTTAGGTTGAATCAAAATTTCTGTCAAATGAATTATAATTTCTTTTGTCAATGCTGAGTGCATGATTCGTTCTTTTGAGACGAAACTGAATGAATTTTTTTATGTTGCGTTGTAACTTGTAAAATAAGATGGGTAATTCTGATATCCAAGTCTGTTGCATAATAGTTTAGCATGGATATGATTGTAGAGAATGAAATAATACATGTATATATGTGTAGGTAATTAAGGGACGTAGACTTGCTCTTTCCATGTACAGGTTGTAGACCTATAAATTGAGCTATATTTAACTCACCGTTATTTGAGATTGACACTATACTTATCTATAACATTGCTGGGTTTTTCTCGGTGTCCGAGTGGTTAAGATGTCTCGACATATTACCACAAGCCCTCCACCTCTGGGTTGCGAGTTAGAATCCCAAGTGGTGCAGTTGCCAGGTACTGACTGCTGGTTGGTGGTTTTTCTCTGGATACTTCAGCTGTCCTCCACCAACAAACCTGGCATGTTCAATTACTTGACCCTGACTGTTAATAGGACATTAAACAAATAAACAAGAATTGCCTTTAAAGTGTTCCAGGAAAGTGATACAGGCTCTTTGGGTCTGGGTCTCTTGTTTGCCATATATGGGAGATTGGTGTTGTTATCTAGGCTGTTTTTATTGCTTCGTTAAGATAGTCAATTCAATTATTTTGTCCCCACTATGAAATGGGATTGATGGTGCTTTGTAGTGGTACAAATGTCTGTCCTGTTGCAATCTGATTTCTGTAATGTCTTAGACATTTCTTCTTCAAGGTTGTTTGTAAATCAATATCTGTGCCGTAGTTGTAAATGTGATAAGCACGAGAGGAAGATGGTTGAACATTTTCTAGGTATATTTAACTCATTCACCCCTTAAGAAACATTTGGACTCTCCTATTTCAAAGGCTGGATCAGTTCACGTTGAATTTGCAGGGGTGGATGGGTTAATAAGGATGATTGTGTGTTGAATGATAATCTTGGTTAGGTCTGTGCCTGTTACAAAATTATGTAATTTTATATCTATAAGGCTGTGGTTATTGGTATGTCATGAATAATAGATTGTATAACAAAGAAAAAAGCGTACTATGTATTCTTTTCACAGTGGAACCCCTCATGGTAGAAGAAATGTAAACTAGCTTAGTTTCGTGATTAAACTAAATTTCACTTTTTCTGAGGCAATTAAAATTTACATCACTAGGGGTTTTCACCACTCATTATCTTTACACCCGTGCACTATCTCATAGTTAAACTGAAGGCAGCTCAGAGGAAAAAATCTGAAACATAATCAGCAAAAATTTCCTTTGAAGACTACAGAGAGCTCGACACCCAACATCAAAGCCACACAGTCAACCGCAGTGTACTGTTATACGGCTCTTTTGATGTACATCAAAGGATTTAATTACCTGTTATGTTCTCTTGCCTGAAGTTTTACTATGGGATATTCCAGGGGTGTAGAGATTGTAAGTGATCGGAACCCCTAGAGTATCGAGGATGAACACTAAATTGCAGTGAAACTGTTTTGATACAATAGAACCATACAATATCAAATTGCTATGAAAACGTGAAACTAAGGCACCACAAAAACTACAGACTGACACATCAGAAAAGGCCCCGCTTAATTATATATCAGATGTGCCTTACAATTAGAAAAGTAGTATCTTGACATTGAAATGTACAGCTGAAGATGACTTGAAAATGACTGATGACAGTATAGTAAAACACTGTTACAACGAACCTACAGTGATGAACAAAATAAATCTCTGTTATAAGTATTCTTCATTATACACAACGAACCTCCAGGAATGAACAAAACAACGAACCTCCAGGAATGAACAAAATAAATCTGTTATAAGTACTCTTCATTAACAACAACCTCAAAATAAATCTGTTAAGTACTTTCATTTACACAACGAACCTTTAGGAATGAACAAAATAAATCTGTTGTAAGTACTCTTCATTATACACAACGAACCTTTAGGATGAAAAAAATAAATCTGTTATAAGTATTTCATTATACACAACGAACCTCCAGGATGAAAAAATAAATCTGTTATAAGTACTCTTCATTATACACAACGAACCTCCAGGGATGAAAAAAATAAATCTGTTATAAAGTACTCTTCATTATACACAACGAACCTAGGGATGAATAAATAAATCTTGTTATAAACCTTATTATAAACAACGAACATCCAGGGATGAATAAAATAAATCTCTGTTATAAGTTTACTCTTCATTATACACAACGAACCTCAGGGATGAATAAAATAAATCTGTTATAAGTACTCTTCATTATACACAACGAACTCCAGGATGAAAAAAAATCTAATAAGTACTGTTATAAGTAAGGTATTCATTATACTTCACATCACGAAACCTCCAGGGATGAATAAAAATAATCTGTTATAAGTAAATTATACACAACGAACCTCCAGGGATGAATAAAAATAAATCTGTTATAAGTACTCTTCATATACACAACAACCTCCAGGATGACTCTCTTCATTATACACAACGAACCTCCAGGGATGAAAGTACTCTTCAAAAAAAATAAATCTGTTATAAGTTACTCTTCATTATACACAACGAACCTCCAGGGATGAATAAAATAAATCTTTTATAAAGTACTCTTCATTATAAATACTCTTCTTACACACACAGGATTAATAAAATAAAACTGTGAAAATCTTATAAGTACTCTTACACAACGAACCTCCAGGGATGAATAAAATAAATCTCTGTTATAAGTACTCTTCATTATACACAACGAACCTCCAGGATGAATAAAATAAAATCTGTTATAAGTACTCTTCATTATACACAACGAACCTCCAGGGATGAACAAAATAAATAAATCTCTTCATTATAAGTACTTTTCATTATACACAACGAACCTCCAGGGATAAATAAAATAAATCTGTTATAAGTACTCTTCATTATACACGACGAACCTCCAGGGATGAATAAAATAAATCTGTTATAAAGTACTCTTCATTATACACAACGAACCTCCAGGGATGAACAAAATAAATCTGTTATAAACCCCGATAATACTCTTCATTATACACAACGAACCTCCAGGGATGAATAAAATAAATCTGTTATAAGTACTCTCATTATACACAACGAACCTCCAGGATGAATAAAATAAATCTGTATATATCTCATTAACACACGAACCTCCAGGATAATAAAATAATCGTTATAAGTACTCTTCATTATACACAACGAACCTCCAGGGAATGAATTACACAAACCTCGTGAAATAAATCTGTTATAAGTACTCTTCATTATACACAACGAACCTCCAGGGATGAACAAAATAAATCTGTTATAAGTACTCTTCATTATACACAACGAACCTCCAGGGATGAACAAAATAAATCTGTTATAAGTACTCTTCATTATACACAACGAACCTCCAGGGATGAACAAAATAAATCTGTTATAAGTACTCTTCATTATACACAACGAACCTCCAGGGATGAACAAAATAAATCTGTTATAAGTACTCTTCATTATACACAACGAACCTCCAGGGATGAATAAAATAAATCTGTTATAAGTACTCTTCATTATACACAACGAACCTCCAGGGATGAATAAAATAAATCTGTTATAAGTACTCTTCATTATACACAACTAAGACATACACAGACCAGAAAAAAATAAATCTGTTATAAGTACTTTTCATTAACACACGAACCTCCAGAAATGAACAAAATAAATCTATTATAAGTACTCTTCATAATACACAACGAACCTCCAGGGATGAACAAAATAAATCTTTGTTATAAGTACTTTTCATTATACAGATTATAAGAACGGTATGAGAGAATGAAATGCACTGTTTTAGCCATAAATTTTTAAGCATGCTGATTGTAACAGTGTTTTAATGATAAATAATTCTATGTCACCAAAATTAATGTTCTTTCAGAAAGTGGGTTCAATTCAAGCATTAAACCAGAATCCTGATTGCAAAGTTATGTTGAGGAGTGGACATACTTAATTACATACCACATTTAAACTGCTAAACAAGTTTGCTAAGAGCAAGGAAAGAAACAGTTTTTGCTTGTATATTTTAATAATTCGTTTCTAATTTTCAAGTTTATCTGACAACAAACTAGATACAAGTTGAATGGAATAGTTTTCCTTAGAATTATCATCCCAAGTTTAATAGAGCAGTTTTCTTGTTAAAAAAAGTTATTAAAGTTTAGTCAAGGGAACAACTTTGCTTTAGAATATAGTTTATTATGAAACTTCCATTTTTGTCTCAATCACTAAATCCAATATGGCCGCTGAGAAGCAAGCATTTTTGAAAACATGGGTAACCATTCTACCAGATTTGAGAACAAGAGTCTAGTTTCACCCATCATGTTTAATTTTAAAAAAATGGACAGACCGGCAGACAGACTAACGGACAATATGGGGCTCCCTCATCTCGATGCGGAGTCATAATAAGAAAAGCTAATTAATAATGATTTTACACACTGCAAATATGGAAGAAATCAGTCACCATAATACCTACTTACAAAACGAAATGACTTTTAACAAATCAGATGTACCTATACGCTACTGAATGGAGTTGCACAGCCCATTACCATATTTTAGAAAAGAAAGATCATTCCAAGTGGACTTACATTTAAGGTATAGAACCCATGATTGAAAGTCCCAACTAAACATTCGATGTTAGCTGAGGATAAGGAACAAAAATAACAAAAACCAACAAAGGCATCATTAGATAATGTAATTGAACTAAAAGTCGACTTATAGTTTTGCGAGCAGCTTGCTATTCGAGCAACTCTAGATTTGTTGTTCTTCTATAGTCATCAATGCTGATCCGTACAAAGGAGTTGATTAAATCTGCAAAAAAATATATTAGGTTTGTAATGTTCAAATATAAGACAATATCGTTATAAAAATACTCAAAATACTTATTAACGCATTATCATCACTGATCATTTGTTGTTCTTCAAGACACACTTAAATGACACTTATTTAATTACATTGTAGCTCAACTATAAAGGGACGTGATATATGCTGTATTTCTTCTGTCTAAATTGCGAAACAACGCCCCATTATATCTCCGGTATAAATAAGACATATAGCACATTATTCTCCTTGATCAGTTTCATATATTTCATTGCATTTCTTAGCACAAATATTTCTAAATGTTTCACTTTTTCGCTCCAAAAATATAACGGACTCATAAATTATAGAATTATGTTGCTTTTGAAGGTTTAATGAGTTTAAGGTTGTATTCTTCTGAGGTTTCAGTCCCGTTGAAGTCTCGTTTCGACATATATCAAAGAAGTTATGAGATTTTCAAATAAAATTTATCAATATGTGTAGGAAGTTACCAGTTGCAAATTTTATCAAAAAATTACATATCTAGTTTTAGCAGATTTTTTTATATGGGGATTTTAAGAAATGGCCCATTTGGCGGCCATTTTGAAATTTTGTCTTTTTCGCTTTGAGTAGAGCTACAATTTTACCATTTTTTACTGAAATTGTTTTTTTACTTAAATCATCACTGCGTCAGTATTTTTGGCTGTATCGAGCTAATTTTTGCAGTAAATCTTTACTGGGTTCGTGGTAATTAAAATATTGAGCATTAATGTGTGATATGATACACTTTTGTCACTTTATTTTTACATTTAATGGTAATTAGAGCACAATTATTTTTTACTCGAAAATACTGAAAAATAACAAATATTCAAATGGAGCAAAAAAGTAAGCACACGGACCCCCAATTTTTCTGCCTGATTTAGAAAGAACAACCCTTTCCCTGTTGATATGCAAAATATTAACAAAAGTTTAATACCAGAACTCTTTCTATAAAGGGCTAAATTTGGCAAAAATGGCTGAAAATGGTGCATTTTGAAGCTCAAAATTAAGGGGTAGGGGTAGCATATGTTGTTATTCTGAGAAAAAATGTAAGTCTTATTGATCAAAACTGGTATATTTTTAAAGAAGACTACTAGAAAATAAATTCTACAAACATCCATACATATCAAACACCTCATTCGGAAATTATCGCTTTAATCTATTGTGTTTATGGTCAAAACGGCAAAATTCCCATAAAATCCAATATTTTGTCAATTAGGTATCTTTGAGTGACAATAGCTCAAAAAAGAGCACACGGACATATGTTTTTTCTTCTATTTTCTTTTATGGCATGAACTCCTATTTCCAAAAATCTATATGAGAAAAAAAGTTTAATACAAGAAAATTTTGACTTCTCAGAGGAGTACATCCTTAAGAGCAAATTAAAAACATCTTTAATTAAAGTTATATACTTATTATTTCTAAATTCCTTTTGTTGCTTTTATTTTTTTCCATATATTAGTCTCTACGGGTCAAAAGATCATTAAAATTACAACTTACCTTAGCATACTGCAATAGGAATCCTTTCATCTCGATTTCGTCATCTGAAACAAATCGGATAGTAGTAACCTTTGACCTCGACACGAGGGTACTATTAAGAAGGTCAGATTTTGTACAATATCTCCCTTCGCCTGAGATGTCGACAAAATCGGAGAGACAGTCCGGCGTCACCTGGAGGTCAAGTTCCTGAAAGGTCAAGGTCAAATCATATCCGTCTTCGATAATGAGATTCCATTCACAAATCGTGCCCGGTTCATACTTCTGTGGAAAATGAGGACTTCTTACGATCCCAGGATTACCGACTGTGATGTTCCTGCCACAAGCTGAAATAAAGATAATTAAAATGGCATAATATTCGTAAACTAACAATAGTACATTTATTGCCTCGGAGAGCTGAAGATGGTTGCGAGTTCCTAGTACCTTGTTCCGTTTAACTTAAACGGAACTAAGAACCTGACGAAAGTTCCGTGTAACCCAAATACTGGCCAACACCCGGAGATCTGTTCGTTAGGATTCCTACCTCTAATAACATGTTTAATTTCAGATATGATGCCTTCAGCAATAATACAACACGGAAGAAATCTCTAAAGCACAGATTACCTTAAACGGATCCGACACTCAGACCCGAGTTCTGTTTAAGCTTAAACGGAAGTTGAAACTTGGATCTCGCAACGGTCACCTTCGCAATCAACTTGAGCTCTCCGATTGTCTCTCTGTTGACTACTACCGATTTTAATTATTGAGGTAAATCGCCTTAATTGCGCTATTTTTTTTTATTTTACTGTAAATTAAAACTCGCGAATAACATGGCTGTATTAGTATACCCTGAGGTACAGTAGATCATGGAAGTCTAAAACGCTAGTTACAATGACAGTAATTCCCATTAAGGATGAAAATTTAAAAAAAAAAAAAAAAAACAGAAAAATTAAAACACCACTAAAATAAGGTCGTGGAAGTTATTTTCATGATCAAATAAACGTTTCTATCAAAGCATTGTAACTAAATTGCTGAAAGTTATACTAAATTGATTTGAGGATATAATCCGAACATTAACGGAGTTGCTACGATTGTTTTACCTGCTCGGATATTTGTGCTGTAGTCGGTACCCTTTGCTTCTACCCCATCAATGACATCGATGGTTGCTACTTTAATTTCGTACTCCCGGCCATAGTGGGTGCCGGTTGTGATAGGGAAATGGTTCCTGTTAGAATCTAATCTAATTTCGGATACGTGATGATCGGAAATCAGGCGATATTTCAGATCGTAAGCAAAATGTGTCCCTTGTTTCCCCTCAGGTGGCTGCCAGTACAATTGTATAACTCCTGGCATAGCTACAGTCGTAACATTCCTGGGCTTTTTACCTGAAAAAAAATAAGCAGGAACTGTATAGTTGCTAAATTTCGCGGGAGTAAAATTTCGCGTTTTATTGTATGGAACTTATTCTCGGGGGTACATTTTCGTACATACAGGGTGTCCCATAAATCAGGTTACACTTTCAAAATGTTATTACTTGACATACATGAGCAACAAAAAAGATATTTTGGTATAAGAAAACATGCAATCAAACGTTTTATTGTTTGCATAATATAAAAAATAATAATTTGATTCTACTGAAAACCATTTTCGTCATAATGACGTCATCACTTTTAAGATATTGTCACGTTAAGAGGACATTATACACGCACTGTGAAATGTTTTATACTTTGTAAAACAGTGTTTTTGATCATGAAATGCCCCAGCTCTCCACAGCTCTTAACTATGAAATTTTACTCGTACGACATGCTACGATATATAAAACCATGATTTTGATAAAGCGAAATATAAAACAACCGCGAATATAAGCGTCCGTCCGTCGTTCAGAGCTACGTCATCGCAATTTAAATATGCAAGCTACCCATCCCCATAACGTTCATCCAATGATTAACATGATCATGTATGCATGTGTTATAAATGTTCTGTTTATTTGCCACATGTTATACAAGGATAACATACCTTTTGTATTAATTACACTTTAATTTTAAAGTTCGATTATCGTTATAATCTATTTATATCTCACCATCTACGCTAAGGAAAACTTTAAATCCGCCATGTTTCTTCGACGGTCCGGGTTGAGAGTAAAACGTGATCTGATTGGTCGAGTTCTCACTGAGGATATAACCGTTCTGCGGGACATCATTACAAAACATGACGTCATTGACGGAGACGAAGTCACCATCGCATCTCGCGTTGGTAACAAGGTCAAGTGAAAGAAACTCGACCTTTAACCTTTGACCTATGGGAATGTGTATGGTCCATTGGCACGCGACATCGGCCTCGTAATAACCTTGGTTAAAGTATGGAGAATGAATCTTGTCGAAGGTTCCAGCTTCTTTGAGGCTGATTTCAAATCCACATGCTGAAAAAAACGGATAATCCTTTGATATTGAAATTAAATTCAAAAAACCAAAGGACACAAAACTCGATACAGACACGTGTCTATGTAAAAATGTATTTAGTCTCCATGTTCTTAGTCTAATAGCTTGAGGTATAGTGCTTTAATAGTTCACAAACTATTCCATAGCAAAAGGTAACTATTCAACAGCAGGAGGTGATAATAGTAGACTTTGCTCCGACTATACCTCAAGCTATAACAAAAGATGACATCACAGCCATGTTTTAATTTCCAAAATCACAGAATAATGAAATATTACTTAAAATGATTCCATTTATAGGTTGCATAACTCTATCAAAACGTTAAACATCTAACTATTTACATTAGAAACAGGTGCATATCTGAGTGATTAACCTCTCATCCAGATTTAAAAGGGCTTCAAACTTCGTGTGGGGTCCAGACGGCAGTGTTATCAATGTTTTCTCTGAATGTAATGTTGAAAACAAATATAACCAAGATAAATCTATTTCGTATAACATGTAAACATTTATTTACATTTATTTACATTTTGCCACAGCGAGTCCCATTACTCTAATGATAATCGTGATCTGAATTATGAGCCAATAAATGGTGTAGTAATATCTACATAAATGGATGTTTACTGACAACATGTTAGTCCGCGCGGGAAAATTGACTTTGTAGTTGAATGTAATGTAGTTGAGTTTGGTTATGAATCTATAAAAAATCTTTTGAATGTCTGGATCATTGAAAGTAAACTGAAAAGCAACTGAAAAACATCGTTGTTGTCTTTTCATTTTTATAGGGGCTATTTTATATCACATTGAACTTGGCTGTTGAGGTTAAATGGCTGAAGCGGGAAATTCAAATGTTCACTCGCATCTAAATCATGTTTTACTTTGAAATAGAAAGTAAAACGTTTGGGCGCTATTCTATTTATCTGCCACCCAAATTGCATTTACATGTAGGCCTATATCTCCAATAAATGCAATCTAACTATCCTATAATTGTTAATTGAAAAAAAAACCCGAGAATGTAAATTCCTTCTGTCTTTAGAAGAGACTTTTTCACAAAACAGTGCGATATCTGCAAGTTGCTGTAAACATCGTTATTATAGCGCAGCCATGTTTTAACTGAAAACTGGATTACAGTATGAATTATAAAAGTGAATATAAATGAGCATACTTCGGTGTTTCAATACCAGAAAAACCCTAATAGGCTTTTACAACATTTAACGCTAACGCACTCCACGGGATATGTAGATAGCTTCTGCTATTCAAAGCCGCAATGAACATAGAAAAATACATTTTATCCTTTTATGACGTGATTTTATGCACGATGGTTGTCATACTGTGAATTAACGATGCTATTTCTCTATATACGCTTATTATACAGATATCGACGTATTTTCAGGTGGATACATTGATTTATCAAGTCGAGGAAGTGATATTACCCGAGGCCGAAGGGATTTATGAAGTCATATTCAAAAACGTTTTTGAAGAAAATGTCCATCCTGTTTTTGTCTCTGGCTTCAAGATATTTGAACCCAAGATATATTGGGAAATTTTGAATTTTTTTTATAATTTAGTTTAAATAACTCTGTAAAGTACTGATAAGCTACCAACGTAATTTTCATGCTTTTACTTAGTTTTACAACAAAATAAATTAAGTTGTAACGCATTGATGTCTTGGACAATAGTTTAATTTGACCAATGACTGTGTCGCTTTCAAAATTTTCCGTGAAAACGTTCTTCGTGTGTGACGTCATAATACTCGCCGTAAAGTATGCAAAAATAACCACAAACTTCTTACCAATGAAAATGAGTGTAACATGAAATTAAATTATAACACAATATACATTTTTATGATGTCACTTCTCACCTGAATAGGTACTGATGACGTCAGATGTTGGACCTTCTCCTAGTGTTGTCTGTGTTGCTATAGTTACTTGAATCCGTTTCCCAGGATGATAAATGGTTGATATGTAATAAGTCAACTTTGTGGGGTCGATCATCACTTTTATTTTTCTCCCAGATGATTGCCAGTAAGTAAGTATATAGGCCTGTATATAATTTAAGCAATAATTTCTTTCGATTTTCTTACTTAATTTCACCATTTGCATTTCAATGTATATTCGCGGATATTAAGTTATCAGATTTGAAATTAAATGGAATAGCATTTCAGAATATTTGTAAAAGATATCAATTTGCAGATACAAACTTGTATTCTTACTGTTCTTTCAAGGCAAAATTTGCAAAAAAAATTGTACGCGAAATAAAATTGGTGTACAGTATTTTAGAATTTAGAAATAGGAATGCATACCGTATAGCCGGATACTTACGCGGGTCAAACTTTTCGCGGGAAAACAATTGCAGTTTTAAATCTTATGATCTTGTTTTTATGGTACATATATGGATGAACCATTTCTGAATAATTCGGAGATCAAATTTTCGTGATCATAGCAATGTCCGCGAAATCGCGAAAATATCATCCCCGCGAAACTAACCGGCTATACGGTATGTCTTGGCGATTTTCGCAATAAGAGCATCACATGGTCACTGAACCATGAAATCCCACATGTTTGTTTCTACAGAAAGTTTAAGTGTTAGATGTAACGCCATACGTACGGTTATATGATGATCTGTGCAGGGTTTGGTCCAATAGACTCGTAAAGAATTTTGGAATACAACCGCATCAAAAGTGTCCGGTGGTCCGCTAATACCTGGAGGCACTGAGAAACACACCGATACCACAAGTTAATCATCGACTTGTTTTACTTAATATAAGACTCGTACATATGTGGACATGAAGCATAAGGATATTTAACACGAGGGTCATAAAATGTTGTAAAATCCGAGGCTTTGCCGAGGTTTTTACAACATTTTGTGATCCCGAGGGTTAAATATACCTATCCTTCATGAAAACGTATGAACGAGTATTTGTCTCTCATACCTCTGCGTTTTATTGCAATTTACCGCCATTTTGCAATAAATTCGAGGAAAAAAAAGCAAGTGCAAGTCAATTCTCTGTACATGAAAATTGCGTGATATTTTCAACCCGTTAACTTTGTCTGTATCTTTTAAAGTAAACCTAGCCTAGTTTATTTTTTTAAATGTTAAAATTGTACCGAGAAAATAGAAATTTTGTTGACGGTGTGACATCACAAGGCATGCAATCCAGCTCCAGACGGCATGAGGGTATTGCCGTAGACCAGCCAGTATTACACGTGTAGGTATAAGAGAAAAAAGTTTTCTTTCCTGTCATATATTTTTAAAATAAAAATTCCAAATTTGCTGAAAATTAACTGTAATGCATATTTATCAAATCAATTATCTATATTAAATTTGTATCAATGATTGAGATGTAAAAAAAAATGTAAATGCTGAATATATCTGTAATAAAGTGAGTGATGTTAGTTCGTGCTTACAAAAATTAAAATAATCAAATATGGAAAATGGTGTGAGAGTCCTTCTGCGAAAGGAAAATAAATTATTAAGTAACATGCTCTATCTATGTTTTATCCAAGTTTATAATATGTTGAAAAAGTACATTGACCTACATGATGGATCCTTTGAACACGGTAGGATGGGTGTGGGCGTAGTAATTGGACTCCTGGACGTAATATCTGTGAGGAGTTTCGTTGTCATGGAAACTGATGACGACGCTGACGTTGGATATTTTGTTGCTTGAGTTGTGGCATTTGCCGTCGCCTTAAGGGTAGTTGTTGGCTTCTCTGTTGTCGGTTTCTGAGTTGTCGGTTTCTGAGAAGTTGGCTTCTGAGTAGTTGGTTTCTGGGTTGTTGTTGGTTTCTGAGTTGTCGATTTCTGAGGTGTTGGTTTCTGAGGTGTTGGTGTCTGAGTTGTTTGTTTCTGAGTTGTTGGTTTCTGAGTTGTTGGTTTCTCAGTAGTTGCCATAACTGTTGTAGTTGTAGGTTGGATCATCCACAGTGGTTTCGGAGCATCATCTGAAAAATTATCGTAGAAAAAGCCCATCCAAATATGTGTCCTCTGCAACACGTTCTTTACTAAACTGTTGACCAAAAGAAAGATTTGAAATCGTTCAGTGTATATAAATGCATAAACTACAAGTTACATAATTTTTGATGACTCTGATGCAAGCACGCGAGAATTCTTAAAGTTGGAGAAATCCGGAGTGCCAACGTTCAGTGTGTCCATATAAAACGTTTATTCGCTTTAATCTTGCTTATCATTTCTTTTATCAATTATTGAATTAGCAATTGTAGATCGTCTATTTGTTTTATTTTACGGTTCATCGACAAATAAAATAATTTAGGTCCAATCTACATGTATATCTGCAGAAGTGTAGGGACAAAATGTTGAGAGACTTAAGTAAAATATAAATATGAAAAAATGAAATTAAAGCATAAATGGTTTCAAAAAGAAAATAATCTTCAGCTTATAACAAATGACCATGGACTATTAAACAGTTAGTGTAGCAATTGTTAAAATAAGAGACAACAGTTATGTTAAACAATTGTATGTTTTCAAAGATATAGTGCTACACCAAGCAGGTTAACATAACAGCCTGTCCTCGAACGCTGAACGTTCAATTAAAGATGATCCACCTGCGACAGAGCATAAAATATATTCATCATTTGAACAATAATTGGTGTTTAATCGTATACATATATGTCTAATTAACAATAAAAAATAGTATAAAATAATTTATTGTGTCTTTGATGCAGGCGCAATCAGTACTTGTTTTCATATAGGATATAGTGCTAAGGATTTTTTCGGGATGCAATTAATTATTTTTCATATTTTTAACTTGAAGTAAAATTAGAAGCTCAAACTTTTCATTGGTGGTAATGGTGTAAAGTAAGTAACTTTTATAACTGAAGAAAAATACTTGATAGTGGAAAAATACCATTTATCAGCGGTGGAGCATCTTTAATAAGCCATTATTTTATTGATTCTTTAAAGATGCTACACCACTGACAAATAGGATATATTTTCTCTATCAAAAACTTGAACATATGAAAAATGAAATCAAAGCATAAAGGGTTTCAAAAGGAAAATAATTTCTTCAGCTAATAGCAAATGGACATGTGTATTAAACAAATAGTATAGCAATTTGTTAAAATAAGAGCACAATCATATTATAAGGTATCTACAGACAAGAGTTGTACGGTATACTTGACAAATGTATGTTCTGTGCTAGCACACTGAATTATACTGATGGATACACCAAGCAGGTAAACGTTACACCCTGTCCTCGAACGCTGAATGCATAGTAAATAAGCCATTATTATATTGATTCTTTAAAGATGCTACACCATTGACCAAAATAATATTTTCTCTATCAAAAACATGAACAGATGAATTTATATTTTTCTTCAGTTACATAAATTACTTAATTAAAGCCATTACATGTACCACCAATGAAAATTTTTAGTTTCTTATTTTTCTTCAAGATAAGAATATTAAAAATAATTAATTGCGTCCAGAAAAATGTCCTTGACACTATGTCCAATATAGAATGAATACTGATTGCACATCCAACAAAAGCAAGTTATTTCTATTAATTGGACATATTCTATAACGGTTATTAAGTTATTTCATATAATGTTTTATGTTAATTAGACATATATTTACACGAGTAAACGCTAATTTTTGTTCAAACAATTTGTATCGTTTATGCTCTGATGGCGGTAAAGCATCTATAAAGATGCTAAAGTTGCTCCAACGCCGACCAAAATTATATTTAAACATACTGCAAACCAACGTTCTTTCGCGGACGATTTACTTTCGCGAATTTTATAAGGCCTGTACAATCGGCGTATTAAATCTAGATGTCTTCATATGAACTATATTAAGTTTGTCGAACTTGTTTTAAAATGGAAATCGCAGAATTGAGTAGTGCGAAAGAATATTGGTCTACAGTCTTCAATACATATATATATGGATAATAATTGGTGTTTAATCGTATATATATACACTTTTGATTAACACTTTGATTCTTTTAAAATAAAATTCAATATATGAAGCTCAGACTCTCCAATAATGATAATAGTGAAAAGTAAGAAATTTTTGTTGATTAAGAAAAATAACTAATCTGTCTGCTCCTATTTTTATAAAAGAAAAAAAAAAATCCTTTCATCGGCGGCGTAGCACCTTGAATAGACTGAGCCTCCACCAGATGGAAGACGGATATTAGTTCATTTCAAAGTAGGAAATAATAAATTAAGGGTAGTAGTTAATAATTTAAATCAGGTACCAGTTGCGCATCCATACAATTTGTTGATTTTCCAGACATCCACGGCGCTAAACCCATCTCGCTGTCCCATGGTCCCTTTATCATCAAACAGTGCTTTAAGAGTTGGGTTACCGTTCTTGGAGAATGTGGTAGCGCCATAGTGCATGACACTTCCGTAATCGTATGGTGAATCTAGAGTGTTCAGAATGCTACGGGACTCGGCGACAAAATCACGATCTTTTCCTATATAAGGGGAAATGTTTTAAATGTACACAGTTAATAACGGCAATGAAGCATATGATAAATTTATAAGAACGTATGATATCAATGTACTTATTTAATTATGACAAAAAACAAAAAACAAAACAAAAAACATGGTAAAATTATAAGAAATTATATCAATGCACTTTTTTGGCAAAGAAGCACATATTGAAATCATAAGACTCAAAATAATTCAATTGACCTCCTATAAGTACATTTTGATCCACCGTGTCATATTTACACGATAATACCAATATAAATACCGATTTCCATTCAACGTAACAAAGTAATAATAACACTAAAATGATCTAAAATGGAAATAAAGAAGAAAAAAGACTCCAATGTTGATTTACTGGAATTGCAGGGAAGACCGGAGAGAAGAAGATAAATATCATTCAAAATGGTTTTCTTTGTTATCTGATAAGACAATATTAATTTACCTTCTGATGTGGTTAGTAAAGACAGGGTCCGCTGTTTTATTATTATTATTGTTTTTTTTTTTTTAAATATTTTTGTCGGGAAGGTGGAGGGGGTTATATCAGTTTACAAATAAATTTATTTTACAAATAAATACAATCCATGGTGTATATTTTGATAAAAAAAACCATTTGAAACATTGAAATTTTAATCAAAACAAGAGAACACGAATATGCTAAATACCGTCCATGATGTTCTCCCATCGTACTTCCACGTACTTGTCCCGATCGTACCGACTCTGCTCATGAAAGAACCCTACCGCATGCGTCAACTCGTGCATGACGACTCCTTTGTAATAACAGTTGTCCCCCAACGTAACATCCTGTCTTCCGCCGTCACGGCCGATTGATGAATGACACCTAAATAACAAATGTTTCATATTATATATACTTTACAACTGTTTATCATTTTGTGTCAATTAAAACATATAATCGTATGATCTGGTAGGTGTTTTATTTTACATCTACTTATCAGCTGTGATCAGAATCCCATAAAACAAAACAAATATTTGTTGAATTCATTTTCGCGTGTGATCAAAATTCGCGGATAATCGAGAAATTAAATCGCCGCGAAACGGTGTAAAACACAGATAAATTAGAACACCAGAAATCTTCGCGAAAATGAAGTAGGTATATAAAACGCGAAAATAAAATGTTTAACAGTATCATTCTGGTTTCATTCAGTTGGTGTAGTTTATCGGCGTCCGGACAATCAGGGTTCACTGTATATGTTTCACTCTAATGCTTAAAGTAGAAAAAATAATAAATGAATAATTGTCAACTCTATTATTGCCTCCGTTGATTGATAAAGGAAAGTTAAGGTCGTGCAAATGAAGTGAACTGCGAAGCAAAATCCTCATTGGGAAATGAAGAGAATTGGAGTTCACTAGTTTATTGAACATAAATATTTGGATTAAAGAAGTGATTGTACTTAAGGAATTATTTTGTTGTTGTTGTTTACTGGTGTGTAAACTGCATTTTTTGGACAGATATTTTAAAGTTGTATGGTCAATAACTTTCGCTCTTTTTGTCAAAATGTTATTTTTATATAATGAAATTTGTCATAATAAGTGTTATACATATTTCTCTCCGTCTGTCTGAGTTTTAAACTTTCTAATTTTACCACTTTTTATAAAGTTGCAGCACTGGAAGTATTTTAATTATAAAAGTAAAAAATCGTTTTAACGTGAAAAATAGGTTCGAAAGATGCCGAATCATTCCGAACTCTTCAGAACATCGTCGGGACAATCTCGAAGTAAAACGAGAGTTGTGAAACCAAAAGAAAATGTCAACAATTTTTCATAAACAAAACATGTGGTCGACCTCAGCAGTCTCTATCTACAAAGAAAATAATGCTCGCACATTACAATATTTGATACACACAATATTTTACGGAATATGTGTAAATTGGATGTTTCAAATACTCAATCTGTGGACATACACCAGCATAATTTGCTCATATTAGCCAGAAGGAAAACGTAAACAAATACCTGTGCGCTTCCGCTAGTTACCTGGCTCACCACGTGCAGGTCGTGTCGAACGTCAGCCACGTGATACGATTCGGAATCCGACAAAACCCGAAGTCACTGAACATGCGGTGTTTGAAGGCGTTTTTTTCAAAACCAGGAACATATGATACCTAGATTTCGGTTCTCTTACAGGCTTACATATGCTTCTGGGGAGCTAAATCATCAAGTTACAATGTCAATGTTTAAATATCAAATGTTTCAGTTACATATCGTAACAGTGAAATTAGCAGCAATATAATTTTAAATGTTTACACACCAGTAAAACAACAAAAAATAGAAATAATTTCTTATATTTACATTTCAACCGACTTTTTCTTTTAGATTTAACGTTGCGATGAAATAAAACTTCGTTTTTTTTTCAAGGTGATACGTTTGATTTAACAGCCTTTTAGTTAATGGAATCCCGGAATTTTGCTCCAAATTGGCTGGAAACTTTGTCAAGTTCCGGAAGCACACAAACTATATTTCCACAATAACACTATCTTTTTCATTCCATTTGTGTATTGTTTTCAAATATTTTGTTGTCTGAAGTATAATTTAAAATATTCATTACATTCAAATTTGTTTAATTGTTTAAAGATACAGAAACAATATAGGCAAATCTGTTACGTTTTAACACTACTTGCGGAAGTCAGTGTTTCGGTGTATGTATTCTTACGCGATAACCGACTGCTTTAACACAAGTTTAAACGATTTCCCAGTTAGTAAACTTATATAGCAGAGAAAAAACGGAAATTTAAATATAGTAATATGAACGGTATGTTCCGGATAACACGAGATCCTTACAAACGTATGTATTTAGGATACGAGACACTTAGCGGTCAAAGAAGTAATATCAACTGGATTTCCCAGATGACACGGATTCCCATCAAAATTCCAAATGACACGGGATCCCATTAACGTTGGGTACGAAACACTTCAAATAGTAAATCTGGGACAAGATTGTAATTTCAAACGTGAAGACAAAATATAAAGTCGTATATCAAAGGAAGTCATTATCAGGACACACAACTCACAAACACCATGATATGAAATTAGCAAAAGAAGAAGAAAACAAGGCAACAGGTATTATAATAAAGTCAATCATCGATACTCCAGGGGTTCCGATCACTTACGATCCCTACACTCCTGAACTATCTCATAGTTGAACTGAATGCAGCTCAGAGGAAAAAAATCTGAACCAATCACAGGCATGCAAACGTTCCCTTTGAAGACTACAGAGAGAATGACTCCGAACTCTAAAGCCACATAGTGTACCGTTATACGCCTCTTTTGATGAACATCAAAGGACTAAAATACCTTTTCTGTTGCCTCCAGTTTTACTATGACATAGCCCAAGGGTGTAGAGATTGTAAGTGATCGGAACCCCCGGGGTATCGACGATGTATAAAGTCGAATGCAATAAATCAGTCGGTGAGTAGCGGCAGAAGGCGACAAAATAAAGGGATATAAACCAACCCGTATCCATGGACAATTCTCACGTAATCCTGGTCCTTGATCCTCGGCACAAACTGTATACAGGAAACATCTTTATTGAACTGTTCTATAGCGTCGCCGATTACCTGGAGTCCATAGGAGCCTATAATAATTAAAA
This sequence comes from Argopecten irradians, assembly GCF_041381155.1. Taxonomy (NCBI): domain Eukaryota; kingdom Metazoa; phylum Mollusca; class Bivalvia; order Pectinida; family Pectinidae; genus Argopecten; species Argopecten irradians. The sequence goes on along the minus strand of NC_091148.1, from coordinate 18,287,952 downwards.
CAATTCTTTTTAATAAAGAATAGATTTTAAATAAATCAATTTGTTTTCTATAGAAAGGATTGATAACAAACTATATTTAAAAAAGAAAGAAATATATTTCAATTCAAATTGCAATTACATAATTTTATATTTCATATTTTATATAGTTTCACTGGTTTGTAGAAAATATATCATTATGACGGCATCCCATGTGTACAATGTGTTGTGGTGTGTGTTTTGGAAGGCTGCGGTATCTTGATGTTTTGTTGTGTGAATGTCGTATGTTTTAGGAGGCTGCGGTATCTTGGTGTTGTGGTGTGTGAATGTCTGTATGTTTTGGGAGACTGCGGTATCTTGGTGTTGTGTGTGTAAATGTCTGTGTGTTTTGGGAGGCTGCGGTATCTTGGTGTTGTGTGTGTGTGTGTGTGAATATCTGTGTGTTTTTGGAGGCTGCGGTATCTTGGTGTTGTGTGTGTGTAAATGGCTGTGTGGTTTGGGAGGCTGCAGTATCTAGGTGTTATGTGTGCGTGAATATATGTGTGTTTTAGGAGGCTGTGGTATCTTTGTGTTGTGGTGTGTGAATGTCTGTGTGTTTTGGGAGGCTGAAGTATCTTTTAGATGTGTTGTGGTGTGTGCATATCTGTGTGTTTTGGGAGGCTGCGGTATTTTGGTGTGGTGTTGTGTCTCCTTGTAATACTGGAACTCATACCCTTTCATAGTGAGCAGTTACCCAAATAAAACACTGATAAATTGACCATAGCTATTTTTGAATATTTGAATGTTTGTCATTTATTTGTAGTTGTTTTCAATTGATTTCTTAAATTTATAACTTGAACTCCTAAATTGCAATATAGTTGAGCCCATTGTTATATTTTACTATCTCATTGAAGCATGTCGCCGAGGACACGTGAGAGAACAAGTCAATCACTCAACTAAAACCGGCGGTGTCTATAACATATGGAATTTTATGCCCGATCCATTTCCAATCCTCAATTCTTACAGCATTCCTTCTCTGCAATAGAAAGAAATAATTTGATTGATAAGTATCTCATCTATACTTTTGATTAAGATAAAGATCTTTATTATAAACTAATTAAAATCTAGATCCTTATTTCAAAAACTTAAACTCAAGATCTTTATTTCAAATGATTAAAATCAAGATCCTTATTTCAAACTAATTAAAATCAAGATCGTTATTTCAAACTAATTAAAATCAAGATCCTTATTTCAAAATAACTAAAATCTAGACCCTTATTTTGAAATGATTAAAATCTAGATCCTTTTTAAACTAGCTAAAAGATTCTTTTATTTCAAAATAAGTGAAATCAAGATCCTTATTTCAAACTAATTAAAATCAAGATCCTTACATTTCAAACTACAAATGTAATAAAATTCAAAATCCTTAATTCAAACTACAAATGTCACTAAAATCAAGATCCAAACATATCAACCTTATCAAAATCAAGATCCTTATTGCAAAATAATTAAAATCATTGTCATTATTTCAAAATTATTAAAATCTAGATCCTTCTTTCGAAAAGATTAAAATCTATCCTTCTTTTAAACTAATTCAAAGATTCTTATACTTCAAAATATTTGAAACCAAGATCTTTCTGTCAAACAAATTAAAATCAAGATCCTTATTTCAAATAATGGATATCAATATCCTTATTTCGAAAAATTCGTATGTTGTCATATTCTGAAAATAGATAAGCGTGTCGGAGCATGCTTTGATGAAAATAACGTAGTCAGTAATGCAACTATGTGGAGTAAATACACATGAATTGAAGTACAGTAAGTATATAGGTCAACAGATCGTTGACCCCTAATGGGATGTTGTCAGAATGTGACCCCGAATGGGATGTTACCAGATCTTCTTATCAAAAGTTGGAATATGGATCTGTATCTTACTCATTTATTTTTTCAATAGGATTTAAAAAAATAATGATAAATAAACAAATTAAAAAACTACGATATATAAACAAATAAAAGACAAAAGCAAAAGTCCGATTAAAAACAAAAGTTCGAGTAAAAATTATCCTTTTTCTTCTGGGAATGGATAATTACCTTGACCGTATTCTATAGACATTTAAATCTAATATTACACTTTGTGGAGATACAAAAGAGTCCCCCCCCCCTTTTTTTTTCCTTTTTCAGGACTTACATATCCAGGTTTTTCCATTTTAATCAGGATTTAATTAATCAATGAAGTCACCATTTTTCAATCTGATTATAATGCATGTCTTATTACACTTCACATGATCAAGGATTTGACAACGTTAAGGGCAATACAGGTGAATTGTCGAATTAGCTAAAGCAATCGCTGCTTCCAGAAGCTTGCAATTGATTGTCAGCGGACGAAATAGTTTTATAGAACTGTCAGATTTATTTCTGGTTTTGTAATCATCTCGTCCAAACAGCATAATAAAGCTAAATGTATATGTATACTGGGATATAGTAAGGTGTAGAACACGCATTTAATCTGAAGTACAGGTGGTATAAAGGTCACCAGCACGTGACCTCTAATGGGATGTTGTTAGATCCACTATTAAACGGAGTGATTATAAGGATCTGCCAGATCTGTATTTTAATCACATGGCTATGTTTTGTTGTTTTCATAGGGAAAGAGGGTACTCACAAAAGATTCCAATAATGCTTTACTCATAACCTCATGTAATTATAAAATAGTGAGAGCATTTCTTGTAAACATTGCGTTTTAATGAAAAAATAAGCCAATCACAAGTCAAATTAAGTATGAAAAAAGAAGACAATAGTTAAAGAATAACTTAAATATGTATTTTATGTTATGAAAATACGTCTGACTGTAATCTAAATATTCGTCATGAGAGTACTCTACGATTTTTTGTACCTGTATTTCCACTTTTATTGGTAGATTTATTTCTCTTGAGTTATTACGCTGTCATATCAACCAATCAACTGCAACGTTATAAACGTCATTTCTTTACGTTATGAACTGATTACATGTTTTAAGCCAATGGCAATTATTGTTACAAGTAAGATTAGATTTGAATAATGGCCATTAGTAATTATATTTTGAAATCGATTTAAAATATTTGACAGATCGCATCTGTGAATTAATCAAACATGACTTCGCAAGTTGTAATTAGCTATAGTAAGATTCTACATTAGCTCCCTTAATGAAAAGATCATTCGTGCATACTTACCCTACTAGGTACGATATCTCCTTCTATCAGACGGTGATTACCATTTCCTAAAACATTAGGTTACACCTTTTTTCAATTTAAGTTTATATTTCACGTTTTATCTACAACTTCAATGCAATTGTCAACGTGCACATTTTAAAAAAATAAAATAAATGCATCCTTCCTAAAAATCTATTGTCACTTATCAATCAAATTATTTTGTTTTGTTTCAGATATGGTACCGTATCTTATTACTGTATAATAATCGTTATCTTATTTCCAAATATAAGTATGATAATGTTCCAATAATACATTTTTCTTCATTATTTATTTTATCAGTTGGCATAATGGCGTCGAAATCTAAAACCCAAATGCATTCAAATAGTAAACCAATGCTTAGAATAAGAATGAAAGGTGTTCGTTGTGTTGACTGATGTAACGTCCTCTCATAAACCAGAGTCACTTAAGTGAGTACAGAATGTACAAGGATAAGAAAGGGAGGAAAGTAAGAGCACCAATCTACGTTCAGTAACCAGCAACTGCTCCACATGGAACTAGTGCACACGACCTATATGTGAAGGGCTTGTGGTAATATATCGGGACATCTTAACATCTGAGGTGATAGTGTAAATGTGTATCTGGAATAATGAAAAACGAACGGGAAAATTGGTCACATAATAATCGAACATGTTTTTTTAGCATTCCTACTCCTGTTTGTAGAGCGTTAGAATGATATCCTTCTGTAAAGATTTCGTTATCCCTCCTAACAATGCATAACGTTTTACATGAGAGCCAAGTACATGTTCGCAGGAACTAAAACTTGCCTTATACTTGTATGGAGAACATTGACCTAGCAATCATTAAAGTTATATGTGCCGTAACTGGACGAAAATTTTGACATGTTATTTTTTCTTCATTAATCTATTGAAAACCGTTAGGTTTGATGAAAATCATTCAAATGATTCCAGATGTCTGACAAACGTTAGTTACAACACAGAATTTAAGTACTGTAAAATTGTTGGTTTTTATGCCTTATGTATGTTTATATGGAAACATACCTGCAGAAATCACTTTACAATGACTGATAACATTATAAAAATGCCAAATGAAATTGTAGACCACGATTTGGCTTTATGGTTCGACCGTATATACTCATTTCACTTCACTATAGATGTACATATAATGATTTTTGGCAGTACTGCCAAAAATCATTTTCAACTCTTATATGTACTCATAAAATTAAAACGTAAGCATTGAAAATACTGTAATTCTCAAAATGTCGGTAACTTTTGGTAATAAATAACATATCAAAAGCTCATCTTGATTCGTGAGTATGAAAAATACGGCACATATAACTTTAAGATTCAAAATTCAATGTCCTCTTGGCGCCACGATGGACAAGTCCTTAAGAAGTTCCGACCTATTACCACCAGTTCTTCTCCTCTGGATCGCGAGTGCAAATAACATGTGAGGTATTTTCCACATACTGATGCTGATCGGCTGATTTTTTTCCTCGTACTCCGGCTTTTGTCAACCGCTAAAACCTAGCTAGCATTTCCTGAAATGTCTCTGGCTGTTACTAGGACGTTAAACTAACCAAACTAGGACAAACCAGTCAGGTAATAAATGATATTAGGTCGTTGTTAACGCTACATTATTCATAACCTACCTCTATTTGCAGCCACAATGATATCCATGGCAGATAGCTTGCTCCGCTTGGGTGATGAAGCGTGTTCATTTTCTATAAAGACATGTTAAATGACTATCACAAAACATAAAAAAGTGTGAATGATGCAAAAGCCGGTTCGGTATAAAATGCGGTTTTATCAAGCGAATCGAGCAAATATAATGTATTTTTGAGATGGTTCGATAGACATACATATACGGTCGTGTTTAATTTCAACACCTCTGAATTTCACGCGAAGAAATTGCCTGTGTAACGTGTATTGTGATACGATATACAACATCTACACCATGAGATATTCAACAGTTATGGAAATGTTGAACATAAATAAAGATGCATTCAGCTTATTGCAAGTATAAATAATCTAAGGAAAGACTAATAACTTTGATTTCATGCTTAAATCATGATAATTTCCGTCGGTGATTTTAAATTAGCAATAAGTGTTTATATGCAATAATCATATTTTATGTCAATAACCTTGGCGACTAATCGACGTCACGAAAAATAATTTTTGGTTTTGTCAAATAATATAAGACTCTTTCATATGTGGATATGAAGGATAGGGACCCGAGGGTCACAAAATATAGTAAAACCCGAGGCTTGCCGAGGGTTTGCAACATTTTGTGATCCCGAGGGTAGAAAATCCCTATCCTTCATATTCACTTATGAAAGAGTATTTTTCTTTCATACCTCGATATTTTATTGCAATTTTACAACTATAACATTCCGCCATTTTGAAATAAATTCGAAAAAAAATCCACGGCTGAAAGTCAATTCTTCATCCATGAAAATTTACATGATAGTTTCATCGAAAATTCCGTTGTTTGCATCTTTTATAGTCAAACCAGTCAAGTTTGTAAAAAAAAACAAAATGTTAAAATTTTACCGAGGAAATAGAAATTTTGTTGACGCCGTGACGTCACGAGGCTTTATTGCATGGGTAGCCATGCAATACAGCCTCAGGCGGCATGAGTGTATTGCCATAGACCAGCCAGTATTACACCCGTAGGTATGAAAGTACAATTTTTATAACATTCTTTACCAACCTGAACTATGTCGTGCTATATAGTATACACATCACTCCAGATTACGAATCCCCCCACCACACAGCACACTCATAACAAATGTATACATACCTGTAAGCGTAGAAGCTCTAGTCTGCAAAATAAATTTGTTATGGCTATCATGATAAATAACCGTAAAAATGAAATATGAAAAATCAATAATATCATTGCAAAGTATTTCCTTCAACTAACATTTGACTTAAATTTCATACAAACATAGCCACGAGCGTAAGATTATTAAAACTTTCAATTTCATCTCTTTATAAACGTCCGCCTCGGACATGACGCTTCCGTCTACCAAGACAATTATACGACGTCACATATAAAATATGACGTCATAAATACATGTAACATCATGATAGTGATATTGCACGTTCGTCTTACGATATTTATGACATGGTCAAGAAAGTTATGTGATACATATATATATATCATATTTGCACTGGATTGGATCATTAAACCAACATTTAACAGTTACTTAAAATATTGACGCAAGCCAAGCATGCTGCTGAAAATTAAAACACACCAATAAAGGATGCATACATGTAGCAAAGAAATAACACATGGTAAAAACATGCATGTATTTTTGTGTTGTATCAAACACTAAATTAAAAAATATATTTCAACTAATTGATCAATTTCCACTTAATTATTCACTTTATTTTTCCACGTTTGAAGATAACATAAAGAATGACATTTAACATGAAAATATAAGGCAGCAAAGCGATGTTTTCAAAATATGTACAAGTTCAAGTTCCATAATTAGTAATTAGATTTAATCGTAATTATAAAGATCTCCCGTTTTAAAAAAAGTAAAAAATTTACATTGTCTAAAATAAATCTAAATCCTCTAAATCTCTAACAATTCCCATAGGGGTACCACTAATTTCCTACCCAGTCACAAATAAACGTAGCAGGAACTATATACTCCAGGAGTAAATGCTCATATGCAAATATAATTAGCTACATTCATTGCATAAGGGATGGGTCCTTATCACGCTCAAATCATATATGATGATATCGAAAAGGAAAACTTAAACACGCACGCACGCACGCACGCACGCACGCACACCCACACACACACACACACACACACACACACACACACACACACACACACACACACACACACACACACACACACACACACACACACACACACCCACACACACAGAGTAATTTTGTATTTTCTTATAGCTTAGCTTTTAAGTTTTTCAGTTAACTCAACATATTTCGGAATGCACACACATGACAGATAAATAGATTGCATCAGTTTAAGATGCTCCACCGCCGACAAAGCAAAACCGATTCCCATAATTTGAACAAAAACTGGTGTATAATCGTGTTTAAATGTGTCTGACTAATATTCTGTATTTGTATATTACAGAGTTATCTACCCTTGCGGGTAGGTATCGATTGTGACGTCACGTGTTTGCGAGCGTAACGTCATACATTTCGGTGAAAACGACTTTAATTGCGCTCACAAAATAATGACGCAACAATCGATACATACCCGCAAGGGAGATAACTCTGTAATATGCAAAGACGGAATAAACATGCATATAACATAATTTTTTTTTTAAAGAGAGTTTAAAGAGAAAACTATCCACTTGGCTTTAATCCATGGAATATCATCTTTAATCACATATCTGCCCGTCCATCCATTTCATACGGCTATGTCATAACTATCGTGCAACACATGTGTAATACTATAGTGACACTAGTTTCGACGTCATAATATAATATAAGATACAAAAATGTAACACCATGGTTTTGGTGTTTTAAAAAATCAGTACTTAATTCCTTGTAGGACATAGTGCCATTGAATTTTTTCGGGACGCAATTAATTATTTTTAATATTTTTTCTGGTGAATTAAAATAAAATCAAACTTTTGAATGGAGGTAATGGTGTAAAATAAATAACTTTTGTTACCCAAGAAAAATACTTAGTCGTCTGCTCCTGTTTTCACATTCCATTCCTCAGCGGTGTAGCATCTTTAAATTTTGAAGTATATCAAGCTGGATATCAACTAGTTGAGACAGAGAGTCAATTATCAGCTTTACATTGAAACATGAAAGTGATAAAAAATCTTTCCCTATATGTGTGAGCGTTGAGTATAATATATAGAGAATCTCCAACAAGTGACTGTTGTTTATCATGTTTATCAACTCGAGTCTTTTCAAATTCTGAAAAGACACGAGCTTTAGAAATTAGCTTTTGAAATTTAACTAACGAGAGTTTAGATAAACATCATCAACAACAGTCACGCGTTGGGAACTTATTTATCCCATAACTTTAGCTCTATATTTATACCGTGGTGACCATTTTCTCGTCTTCATTACGGGAAACTTACCACCATACATTATTAAGTGATATCTTTCCGCCATAAAATATAGTGCATAAATAAAGAGCCAATATTCTATTGTTTGATACTTTGATTAAGCAACTACCTGTTAAACTGTTGATACAGTGTTATTTAAAAGAAAATGCGCTATGAAAAGTAGCCCAAAGTTGAGAGCCAATCGGAATAAAGAGATCTTGGAATTGACCCATCAGAGGCGCCGTAGGTGTTTACACACTCGAGTGTGTAAACATAAATGATAACAAACTGCTATGGAATTTATCACATGATTTTTCCATTGTGAAACATATAAAATAGTTATGGGATAAATCCTAGTTGCTCTAGAAGAGAACGATTTAAGACTGATGTTTAGAATCCCAAACAAATATTCGGTTAATCCGTAGGTCACATACAGTCGTGTGCTATCTTGAGGGTAGGGCAGAGATTATGTAACACCGGTAACACAAAGATGGTTATATGCTCATCTTTCGCGATACTCCAGGGGTTCCTATCACTTACAATCTCTACACCCCTGGACTATATCATAGTAAAACTGGAGGCGACAGAAAAGAACAGGTAATTTAGTCCTTTGATGCACACCAAAAAAGCCGTAAAACGGTACACTGTGGTTGAATGTGTGGCTTTGAAGCTGGGCGTCGCTTTCTCTGTAGTCTTCAAAGGAAATTTTGGCTGGACTGTGTTTGGTTCAGATAAGTGATCGGAACCCCTGGAGACATTGATATCAGTTGTCCGATATGAAAATGATCCTCCAAGCAATAGGATTTCACGCCATTGTCCGTAAACTATAGCATTTCGAGTTATATGATCCTCCACCCAGATTCCCGATGTTTTGATGAATTTAACTACATAACATTATTTTGTTTGTTTGAGTTTAACGGCCCATCGACAAGGTCATTTAGGGCCAACTACATCAATAAATTCGATTATTAGGGTATTAAAGTCCGATTAAGATAACTGCAGGTTTTCCACAATACTATAAACTTAGCATCAATCGGGAACCATCGGCACTTTCCATAAACGAGACTATTGTCGTAAATCTCACTTTACGGAAGAACCAAAGGTTCCCGACTACAATACGCGAACTTCTCATCTATACAAATTCGCAAGGAGAAATGTGCGTTTGTCAATTTCTAGCATGTAATACCATAAACTTACGTTAGCGCAGTAACAATTTATGCGCAAAGGCGACAAAAATGTACGCTATGATTCATTAAAGCGATATAATTTAGTGAAATTCAGTGGTTCAATGCTGAAAATACCAATTTGTACAAAACAATAGCGCTGTACATGGATCAGCGCTTAAAGGCAGCGCAGAAAGCGATAAAATAAAGCAACTGCTGAAATAAGCATGTTTACAGTAACTAACGCTATAGGTGATATTTTTCTCGCAATCCCTTACATATTTCCGCGGGAAACTACAAATATATTTGATCACAGAAAATAAATTTATAATTGGTATGAACGATTTGACCGTTACACATCATTATATACTGTCAAACATTTGAAATGAGTTCATTTTATTGAATATAAATTAAGTTATTTAAAGATGCTCCACCGCCGACAGAGCATAAATGATATTAATCACTTGAACAATAATTGGTGTTTAATCGTGTATATATATGTCTAATTAACACAAAAAATATTATAAAATAATCCATTTTGCCTTTGGTGCATGCGCAATCAATATCTAATTCCATATAGGATATAGTGCCACGGATTTTTTTCGGGATGCAATTAATTATTTTTTGTAACTTTAACTTGAAGTGAAACTAGAAGCTCAAACTTTTCAATGGTGGTAATGGTGTATAAAGTAAGTAACTTTTGTAACTGAAGAAAAATACTAAATCGTCTGCTCGTGTTTTTGATAGTGAAAATATGTCATTTGTCAGCCGTGGTAGCATCTTTAAAAAATAGTGGAACACCCAATATTCCTGTAGAATGATAACGATGTAATAGCTAATGTAGTTAGAGTTGTTACTTACCACTTGATAAACACAGAGAAAGATAAACACTAAAGCAGAAGTAGAATGTACTGAAGAAGTGGACGCCATAGTTGGACCTGACTGTCCATCCGTTGACCACAATAACGTGTATGAAGGTCAGTTAAAGGTGAAAGTCTTATCGTTAGATACACACTGATGACATCGGTGACAAAAACGACCATGGTTGGATTTCAAAGCTTCTGTAGGACCGTATAATGAATTCCAATGCTTAAACATTTCAAAGTTATATTTGTAAATATGCCCCGTGAGGTGAACGGGAGGTAAAGCATTATATGATTGTTCGTGTTAATTTACTACATATGAACAGATAACAGAAGCTTTAGACAAATACATTTAACGGGCGAGGAACATGATACGAACGTAGAGATAGTGGGTATTTGTTTGCAGGTATGAGAGTGGCTTTACATACGATATTGGAGAAGTAACTGTATTAGATTAGTGTTACCAATGCTAGTACATTCCTGGCCGACATTCGGTGCTGAATTTATCTATAATCCCAATAACGTTAGGTGCACACAAAGGCATATCATTTGTTATCAGGGGACTCCTTGAGTTCAAAGGTACTTGTTTAAGATATAAAATGTAATGTAACCGGTAATCCTGTCTTCACATGGCAAGTGACAAAAGAGTTTCGAAACACTGGATCTTTCATATCGGAAAACCACCGTCATATTTAATCTACATTTGTACCATTCCTAGCACTATAAACTAAAGCACAATGTGATGTTATTGTGATTATCGAGTGTGGTAATGCTACGCTGTTCATTCTACTTAATTAACTTTCAAACGTGTACAGTTATCACTACAATTACGATGTGATGAATAGTGATATATATCAGCAAGTTTGTTTGATAACGTTATGGACATTTTGGAGAAGTAGAATTTAGATCTTTACTATATTTAAGATCACAATTGACGTCGCATTTCCTACTAATAAAAATGAGTGTGTACCTTGAACACGGTATAAGATCATCACAACAGACTGTAATGTTCACGGTATACACTCAATTTTAGCCAATAACAGTTTCTGGGCGCCGCTAAATCCTTAAAATTTGCCACCCCTCCCCTTGTGACACTAAGTTAGTTATATATTCCAAAATGTTTTATTTTCAACATATGAATGTATTATAATTTACGAACAATCATTCAAAAATATCATTTAGTTCCAATAAAACTGGACAAAACAGAAAATTGCCCCTCCTGTTTAACCCCCCATAACTCACAAAGGACTCCGACCTGACCTTAATCATATGTCATATCATGATGTCCTAAACCCAGGGTACAACGTATCTGTAAACAAAAAATAATGCTTATCGGTCATGGCCATCAGAGGGCCAAATTGACACTCCTCCTTTCATATTACATATAGCCACTCATGTAAAATCCTCTATTTGTATGCGGTCTCTTTCTGAATTCAACAATAAAATCCCAGCTCATCAGCAGAAATATCACATCCTGCTTGGAGAATGTGCTGAAGTCGACACCTTCAAACATGTATTTATTTTTTATGTGATGTTTGTAATTTTTGCAATTATGATACGAACTTGTCCTATTGAGAAGTATATACGAGTTGTACCGCAAATCCTAGTATGCTGGCATGACGTAATCCTGAAGCAAACATGGCGTGTCAAAATTGAATAGAAATTTCCGTTTAGAGAGTATCGATATTAACTAGATAATTCAATGAGAGTTTACATGGCAATTGATGAGCTCCATGATTACTTTAGAAATTTAAATCTGTGTCTTAATAATACTGAAGACGAATTTGAAATTCCAATCTGGACTGATATACCGTTATATGACAATATACTGAACGGTCCAATTACTAGTGAAGAAATAGTAGACTTTGTTAAAAAAATAGATAATGATAAAGCGTGCAGAATTGATGATATATTTTATGAATACATTAGAAGTACATTAATGAAATGATGCTCAGATACAATGAACTTTTTAATATTGTATTGAAAACAGGCATAATACCAGAAAGTTGGAGTACTGGCATAATTAAGCCAATTTTTAAGAACGAAGGTGATCGTAAACAATTAGATAATTTCAGAGCTATAACGCTAGTCTCATGCTTGGGTAAAGTTTTTACGTCAATAATAAATTCCAGACTTATTAGTTGCGCTCAAGCGGGCTTTAGAAAAGGACACTCTACCATAGATAATATTTTCATTCTACATGCTCTGACATCTTTGTATTTGTCTTCGGGTAAAAAGCTCTATTGTGCTTTTATTGATTTTAGGAAGGCCTTCGACTCAGCCTGGCGTATAGGTTTATGGTATGAATTCAAACACTAAATCCTGTGTGAAAAATGGTAATGAAATGTCACAAATGTTCACTTCCAACATCGGTTTGAAACGAGGGGAAAATTGCTCTCCGTTTTTGTTTGCCCTGTATTTGAACGACTTAGAAACTTTTTTATTGAAAAAATGTTCATTGTTTGTCTCAAATTCACGGACTGTGTCGCGACGATATTGATATGTATGTTAAACTGTTTATTATTCTATACACTGACGACACTGTTTTAATGTCGGAAACAGCTACTGGTTTACAATATATGTTAAATATGTTTGAAGAATATTGTCATAAATGGAAACTTGAGGTTAACACAAAGAAAACAAAAGTCGTAATTTTTGAAAACGAAAACCGACAGGAAGAAACCGAGTTTTGGTCTTCAAAAAGCAACTAGATATTCAAGATACTTTCTCATACTCAGGTGTACTATTTAACTATAATGGAAGCTTTACAGCTGCCCAAAAACAATTGTGTATTCAGGCCATAAAAGCACTGTTTGCACTTTACCGTAAGATAAGAATTATTAATTTACCTGTTGATATACAACTTAAGTTATTCGATTCATTGGTTACTCCAATATTATTATAGTCATGAGAAATATGTGGGTACGAAAATACAAGTAAGTTGGAAAAAATACATCTACAGTTCTGTAAAAGAATTCTTGGTCTACGAAAAAATGCATGTAATTTAACACCGTCACTCTACCTTCTCAGAATTCTGTGACTTGGATAGTGTCATTTTATCCATGCTGTAATTGACTATATACTGAAGGACTGATGTCTATTTATAGATATGTGCACTCACCTGGTCAGTATATATAGCGGTACGGTGAACACGACCAAAATTTCGTCACGCATCGGTAATCCGCATATACCTGAATGAACTCTGGCCGCTATATCGACGGCATGTCGGAACATTTGAATAATACGTTCGTAAGTGAAATCATGGATTCAAATCAAAGCAATGAACCCACTACTTTTGTTACCCTGACAAATGTGCCCTATACGTTCATTGACAATGACTCTTGGCAAGATGGTCAGGACTCTGTGTTAAGCAATAACTTGACCATTGACTCTCAGATAGATGCAATGAACGACTCTATGATACGAAGCATAGACACTTCGCATTATGTAAACGAAATTCAAAAAATGAAAGAAACGCCGAAAGAGGTTCTGATTGACTTTATACGCAGTATTACAAGAGATAGTGTACCGGATCTTGAAGCTCTGAGATATAAACTGTTTGAAACTGCGATTTTGAGGGACGACTTCCCCGTGAAGGAAGGTTATTTAAGGAAACGTCGCGAGGCGAGAACAACCGGGGCAGCCCCCGCCAGTAAAAAACTAGCTAAAGACTGTTTCGTCCTTGTCCGTGCCTGCGAAGGTGAATACACTGAAGATCTTAGTGAAACCGTGCCTTGTAAGACCAAAATATTGGCATCACCAAAAGCCAACACTTCGATAAACCCTGACATTGAAGGAGTATTAGTTATGAAAGAAACTATTGCTACCATACAGCGAGAGCTTCATGAAGTAAGGGACGAACACGGCAAAGCTGTAAATGACCTGGAACAGAAAATTGAAAAACTTTACAAAGAAAAAGAAACCGCTTTAAAACGAAGAGAAAAGACACGCACAGAAATGGATGAACTCGTAAAACTAGTAGACAAACTAAAGAGTGAGCATCAAAAGGAGATTGATACTCTACAAGAACTGAGCAATAAATCACGCACTGAACTAAAAGATACGAGGAGCATGTGTCATGATTTACAAAAGAAAATTGAAAATCTTAACAAACAGTTAACATCTGTGAAAAATGACGTCAAACAAACACGAGAATCGGCTTCTGACTTTCGCAACATAGCTAGTCGTTATGATGACAAACAAGCATGTGGCATTACAAGTGCTAAAAAAGCCCTGAAAGTAGTTACGGAACGTGTGACTAATCACATCAAAAGCTATGAGTCTGAAATGGACGAAACTCGTGACTCGATTAAAGCTTGCGTGTCATCTGTTACTTTCCTCAAGAAACAGCTAGACAAATTAAAGAAACTTGAGCGAAGCGCTGTCGACAATGGTAAAACTCCACCAATGGATCCTGTGAAAACCTGTAACAGATTCGGTGTACTTGACAATGGTATGCCACCTGACATCCATGAAACACTCGAAACCCTTAGTGAGATTCCTTTTCATGCAGCACAACAGTCGAGGACCATAACTGAACCATACAGGCCAAAATCCCACACCAGGATTGTCGTTAATAATGACACTGATAGTCCTAGGAAAACAGTGGAAATACAGAATGCAAACATCGCGCGCCCTAAAAGCGATATCAACAGATCAACAGGTACAAAACCACATGAGATTCGCCAGTATAGCGATGTTGTATCAGATGTTGGTACGATACCTATGCACTTTCCTTCATCAATGTGTCAAACGATGTCAGAACGTAGCAAGACTCTCGTTAGTGAGTCGCGGGGCAGATCTAGCTGACAAATTCGTAGGATACAGGTCCTCTAAAGAAAGGTTAGTCGTTTCTACATACATGGAATGAACAGGAAAGTAGCGTCTGAGTCGGCGATGAGAGATTTCCTAAACAAAGCCGGTGTCCGCGTTACTCACTTAAGGTATTTTGAAAGTCGTTGGAAGTCGACTGCCTCTGCACAGTTGAACATCCTTGCAGATGATACCCCTATAGTGACGGCAAGGGATTTCTGGCCAAGCGGAATCGGCATGAGAGAATGGATCCCGAGACAAGTCTTTCTAAACCAAATTAATGATGGTTGACAATTTTAATATCATGTGTTGGAATATCGAAGGTGTGATGACGGGTACTCACTATCTGCTAGAATACCTTAATAAATTCCAAGTGGATATTTGTGGTATATCTGAACATTGGATTAGAGAATATAATTTGTCATTTTTTGATACATTTAGACAATGCTGTTATACACCTATAGTTAAACCTGTGTATGAAACTGACCCGTTTCGTTACAAATGTAATATTATGGGAGGTGTAGCAATTCTTTGTAAATCTGATAAGTTCATATTGACAGAATTAACTATCGATAGTCCTAGAATAGTAGGCGTGGAAATCCAAACACCTAACAAAGAGTATCTGTATTGTTTTTCCGTTTACATGCCAGCATCCTCTCGACCTATTGAAGTATTCATTGAGCATACTGAACTACTAGAGTCGTTGGTAGAAGTGTATTCTTCGAAAGGAAGAGTTATTATTATTGGGGACCTTAATGTTAAAATTAGAGGAGACCGATGTAACTTCGATAGTAATGAAAGGTCATCTGTGTTCCAATCCTTTTTAGATAGAACCAATATGTTATCTGTAAATGTCCAGGAAAATTGCCTCGGACCTGAGCATACTTTTTATCCTGTAACAGGGAAATGTACGACGATCGATCATATCCTAATCCAAACAAGTTTTGAAGATCTAGTAAATTATTGTGAAGTACTGGATGATGACTCTCACAATTTATCAGAACATCGTCCAGTTATATGTTCTTTATCTTTACCGGTCTCGGTCCCGTTAAACGCTAGGTCGGGTTATGTTAAATACAATTGGGAGAAGGCAAGAATCAATAATTGTTTGAAGAAATACAGAGAATGTCTCAGCGAATATCTAGATTCAGTTACTATACCCACTTCAGGAACAATTGAAAATATTGAAACTTTCTATATGAGTATAGTACGTTCTATTAAGTGTGCTGCAAATAAAACAATGCCAATAAGTAAATTTAAAAAATTTCTGAAACCATATTGGAGTAAGGAGTTATCAGAATGGCACAATATCATGACATTTAAAAGGAAACTTTGGATTGCAAATGGTAGGCCAAGGTCAGAAGACGTTAGTTTCTTAAGCTATAAAGAAAGCAAATGTACTTTCCGTAGGCACTTACGAATTGCTTTCGATAAGTATATGTCAACACAGTTTTCTGAACTTGATAAATGTGGCGAGTTAAATCAAACTCTATTTTGGCAACTTTACAATAGAAAAGCACGGAAAACAACGCATACTATAACAGAATTGAAATATAATGGAAAAACTCTTAGGGAACCTTCTGATATATTAGATGCGTTGCATTCACATTTTAGCACAATATTTAAAGACAATCATAGTGAGTTATTTAATGTTGAATTTGCAAACTTTATCAATACAAAAGTTGAAAATATTACGGCTAATGTCAAAGCTGAGAAGGAATGTTTTTTCGATACAGCTGTTACAAGTGTTGAAATATCTAATTTATGTAAAAACCTAAACACCAACAGGGCTGGAGGGCATGATGGCATAGTTTACGAACACTTTAAATATGGTGGCAAAAAACTGTTTGATTATATTGCATGTTTATTCAATATGGTCATAGATAACGAGTATGTACCTAACCATTGGAAAAAAAGTTTGATTATTACCTTATATAAGGGCCAAGGAAAGCCAAAAGAAAATCCGGACAGTTATAGGGGCATTACATTATTACCAGTGATTTTTAAGTTGTTTGAGATGATAGTTTCGGACATAATAAGCTCTGTTTTATGTTCGAAGAGCTTTCCAAACAGACAACAGTCCGCGTACCAAAGCCAGTTATGTAGTCTATGTACATCCTTTAATTTAATTGAATGTATTAATTACAATTTAGAACACAATTCAAATGTTTATGTAGCATTTTTAGACAGCAACAAGGCGTTTGACACTGTGTGGCACGCCGGTCTGCTCTACAAAATTCATGAAATGGGGCTTATAGGCAAAGTATGGGCTATCCTCAAGGAAATGTATACCAATGTTAAGAGTTGTGTAATGTATAAAAATTTGATGTCCAAAAGTGTTTTAATGGAGAGAGGAATTTTACAAGGTGGGTCGCTCTCTTCCAAAATGTATCTGATTTTCATAAATGAATTATTAAACGAAATAGAAAAATGTGGTAAAGGCACATTGATTGTTGATTTGAAAGTTAATATACCCACTCAAGCAGACGAGCAGACGATTTGTGTCTTTTAAGTACAAATTATCAAAGTTTGCAAGACATGGTTAACATATGTGAAAATTATAGTCGGAAGTGGCGGTTTACGTTCTCTTCAACTAAAAGTAATATTATGGTTTTTTCCAATAAACGCACAAAATATAATGTATCTAATATTTTACTTTACAATTGTGTTTTACCAATAGTTACTGAAATCAAACACATAAAATGACTAATTTCAAGGTCATATGATTCAAAATGGCGGAGATATAGGACATCAAAATCGAAATTTTAGTTCATATTTGTCCTTGCGGCACGCGTTTCAGCGCCTTTAAACCTGTATGTACAAGGTTGAATTTTTATACCTATGTTGTATAAACTTTTGTCTTCAAAAGTTATGAAATTTAAAGGGGTTATATAGACAAATGGCGGAAATATAGCTCTCCAAATATGTCAATTTGTTCCATTTCCTTATTTTTCCCGTAATTTGTGAGCTCGTAGGGTGTTGATTTTATGTAAATGTAGACATTGATATATTGTCTGTACAGGGTTTTAATTTCAAAATCAGGAATTAGAAAATGGCGGATATACAGCCCTCCGAATATGGCGTTTCGTTCACTTTTTTAACGTAAATTTTACCGTAATTTAAGAAATTTTCGAAAGAAAGGTTTTTAATCAAATGTGAAAGGGCACGCTCTCAGACACATATATTGACCAATTTCAATGTCATATGATTCAAAATGGCGGAGGTATAGATCATCAATTGTCCTTTCAGCGATTTTGTAGTTGAAATTACATGATGTGGCCTGTGGCCAAAGGGAGGTAATCCGTATCTAATACTAAAACTCTAATTGTACGAGTTATTCCGCATTGGTCCATGATCTTCATAAGAAAAGAAGAATTTTTGCACTTTTAAAAATAAAATTTTAATTCTAATGTTTTTACCTATTCATTATCAAAATTGATATTTTGAACCTAAATCTCAATCTGAATTTCCAAATTCATATCATGGTTATCAAGGAATAATTACCTGTCAGAAAACATTTTTACTTTTGAAATTCAAGATTAGACAGCCAATCAGTGGCCAGGTTAACATTTTATCCTGGGCTCAATCTCCTATCCACAGGGGTCGTTTCGAAGATCTTTTTTTCATTTAGTTTTGGATACTTTTCGCGATGTTTTAACTTTTAAGTTCTACATGTACACGTATATATGAACAATGTACACGTTTGCGTAAATATACGTGTAGCTACACCGCATACATGAGAGGCCGTCCTTACGTGACCCTAGTTGTTAATAGGACGTACATTTGAACAAACAAACAACAAAACTAGATTTAATCGCGACAAAAACACGGGATTTCAATGCAGCAAAATTATCATGTTATCGATCAGACGATCACTTGCATACGTTTTCTCTTCGCATCTATTCGAAATATCTGTACAGACTTGTGATCCCCTAGATGAGCATTCATAAATGTATATTTACATTCTGAGTGGTTCGTCTCTTTATGAATCAACCAACTGACGAAAACAAACATTTGCCTATGAAAACACTATGAATACAATGAATACAACGATTCTCGTGCATCGATCAGCTGATTTCAAACAATGCGCTAGTTTTATATAATTAAAAAAATAGTCCCCTACAGTATTTTAATGCAAAATATCTTATGTGTTGTTTCTTGATATAGAATCAACTAATATAAGGTTTACTGTAATAAGTCAATCAAATCCTATTTTAACTACATTTCTTGTTTATCGTTTGTCATTTGCAAACCAAGGTCGACCGGAAGGCTAACGCGCTCCACGGGATTTGTAGATAGCTTAGAACTGCTATTCATAGCCGATATGAAAATTAGAAAAAATACATCCAGTCCCTATATATATACATGTGTCCATTCGAACTCTTTTATTCAAGACTCCAATAATATACAAAACAAATTCAAATTCCGGAACTCCGGTAAATTCGTATAAACTAAAGTTAGAACCAATATGCGGAAAGTAGTAAACGTGAATTATCTCCCTTTTGACTATACACTCTGTGGAAAGTAGGAAATGTAAATTATCTCCCCTTTGACCATACACTATGTATCCCAGTAAATATCATAAAAAAGTGTACATGTACACCACAGACTGAACGAACTGTCGAAAGAACGAACAAACGCACGCCCGAAAAAAAAAAAATAATAATAAATACCGAACGAAAAGAGCACACGAACAAAAAATAAAAATAGAACGAACGAAAAAAAAAAAAATTATATACGCAATGTATCTAGTTGTATACGGGTTTCAACGTGCCCTTTCTTCCATCCGTCTTTATATCTGTCTATACACACGTCCTTACAGACAGAACACACTGCTTCCAGATATGATTGTATTAACTCAGACAGACAGACAGACAAACAAACAAACACACGAACAAATGACAGACGGACAGGTGGGTGGAAACCCACGATATGTTGATCACAATTTGCACACATTGACGAACAAACAGCGCTGAAAAAAGTTGAAAGTTAAAGAACGGATAACGATGAAATCAATATGCACATAAATAACACATAAATAAAATGGGCATATTTTTTGTTTTGCCTGCTGTATAAAGTACATTAAAGTCTTAAGTAGTCGAAGTTGGAGGGACTATCTTCAAAAAGTTCTACTCATCTGGACTTCGACACATAAACTGTAGACAATGACCTACAAACTTTCTGTCTATTTACTTACCTACTGGGTCTAGACAGTGACCATACTTGTGGTTTAGATGATGTTGTCACTTAAATTTTTTTAGTTTAAAAAGATTGTTCAAATTACATTTTAATTAAACTGATGCAATAAAATCAACTAAATGTATCATTACCTGCCGTGTCTCTTAACTTTCAAACTGTATTATTAGTCTGTTTACAAAATACAATGTGTAGAAAAACATATTTACAACATTCAACATTAGATGGAGGACAAATTATATATCTTTTTTTGTGGAACATACATGTGCATTGAACGGATCACTGCCTAAGATTGGATATTAAAATATACTATATCTATAAATGAAATCTCAACATTTTGTGTGGTTTATGTGAAATGAAGCCGTCACTTTTGTATAAACAAGTTCTGTATATTTTATATCTGGTTATTAACGCGTTAAACTGCGCGTCCAAGTGGCGGCCAGATCTAACAGCATTCATAGAACGATGTATATGTTAATATTATGAAAACGTGAAAGCACATCTTTATTAATTTTTTTTGTCCTTTTGCAGTCTCGTTAATGCATTCTACGTATATCTGTGGTTTCTTAAAGTGAACAGTCGGGCAAGGATGGCTAAAGTCGGTAAAAATGGTGTGAATGTATCCAGTATAATTTCTTATGAAATGGAAAAATAATATCTGTCGTCAAAATCTGTCTGCGTACGAAGAAATTAATTTAAAGTATGGAAATTCTAAAACGTCCTCCCGGCTCACTATGTCCGTGGTTACATTTCCACGCAGCCTCGCCTTCAATGCTTTCAAATTTTCTTTACTTTAATGGTCAGAACTGGGAAACTAAGCAGAACTTGACCGTCGTATCAATATGTGAGAACTTTTGGAAGGCCAATGAACGCATTTAAACTGGTTTTCTTTGCCCGACTATTCACTTTACTAGTAAGTGAGTTAAATCATGGCCAAAAGGACGCAATTCGAGATGATCTCGCCGACCGGTCGCGATCGTTATTTAACTTTGATGATCAAATTGCCAATTTCATGAGCCAATATCTCTGCTATTTTATATTATATGACCTTCAAACTCAAAACTGTTATAGACATCATTCCATAGTATATACCTACATGCATGTGCGAAAAATGGTCATTAAACTTCGGTGGGATCCCGTGAAAATCATTCAAAGGCACTTACAAACATGTATGAAGCTTTATAGGCATCCATACCCGTGACAACACAGCATTTATGTACCATATTAGTTCTTGTCTTTATGATTTATGTATGTGTTTAGATGAGAGCTTATATGAAAAAGGTGTGAAATGACCGACAAAATTGTCGATTTAGGTACCTACTGGGTCTAGACAGTACCCATACTTATGGTTTAGTTGATGTTGTCACTTAAAGATTTTTAAATTGACAAAGATTGTTTAAATTGTATTTTAATAGAACTGATAAAAATAAAATCAATTGAATGGATCACTACCTGTCTTGTCTATGGACTTTCAAACTTCAAACTGTATTACTAGTCTCTTTACAAAATACACCGTGTAGAGAAACATATTAATTAACAACATTCAACAAAATTAATGCAACATAGATGGAAGCAAATTATATATCTTTTTGTGAAATATACATGTGCATTGAACGGATCACTGCCAAAGGTGGGATATTAAGATATACTTTATCTATAAATGAAATCTCAAATTTTGTGCGATTTGTATGTAAATTTGTTTATTTTTTGTCTATACACAATACATATACCTATATTCATATATCTGTAACAAGCTTTCTGCTCTTGTGATTTATATTTTATACTGAATTTATGTTGTAATCAGGGCATCAATTGCAGACACATAGGGAAGAGGAGGGGGGGGGTCAGGGAATAGAGTTGGATGAGGGAGTCAGATAAGGCCTTTGTTTATTTATGGGAGTTTGGCAGGTCATTTCAATTGAGGTCAAGCAGTCAGGACTATTGTCATTATTTTGTTCTGAATATCTAAGGGAGGGTGTTTATGCATAGGGATGTTATTCAGCCTTGGGCTGTGATTAATTGCTTCAGGGTCTGGATAAGGAAGGGCAGTGATGTCAGAAAGGGAGTGGGGTCTTACACGTGGTGTGAGTGTGTGTACATAATTTAGGGTATTATAGTTTAGTGGATCTAGCCTTTAACCAATCAGTAGAGGACACTTGTTTCGACAGCGTCCTAGTTAGTCTTGGGCTGATTAGTCACATGACTAAGACAGTCAATTATGATTGGGCAAATCTTATGTGACAGGAATATTAGGTACTAGATAGCTGGGCTCTGGTCAATTTGATAATTCTTGGAACAGAGCATTTGCTTGTTATTGTCCCAGATACTCCTAAAGTTTATGTTGTTTTGTTAATTACATAACTTTAATTATATTTTATTGTAATATGCTTTTTAAAAATACTTATCAACATATGTTAATATGTTTTGGAGTTACTCAACAAATTACAAACAACTGTTTGCAAACAACAATTTTTACCCCCAATTCAGATAATTGATAGATCAATTAAAATAATTTTCTGAAATGAACAGGTACGCAGAGGATTTAAACTTGATACCGGTTGAGGTTGTACCCCTGGTAAATAAGGTTGTCCCTGAAATAAAAGTTATACCTATATATAAGATCTATCAATTGAACCAGAGGATTTAACTTGATACCGGCTAAGGTGCTATCCCTGGTAAATAAAGTTGTCCCTGGTAGAAAAAAATTCTTAACCTGATACCGGTGGGGACGCCCCCGGTAAATAAGGTCCCCGGTAGGAAAATTGACTTCAAACCAGATGGGTCCGCCCCTGGTAAATAAGGTCACTCCTAAATGCATGGTAGAAGTCTACCTGCAATATTTCTAAAGTTTAACCTGATACCAGATGGGTCATTCCTGGTAAAATTAAGGGTAAAAGTCTACCTATATAACAAGTATATTTGTAGTCATACGAGTAACTCCCAAGAAGCCACATGTTAGGTTATTTAGTCATAGTTTAGGTTGTATTTGTAAAATTTCATAGTAGGATTTAATTGCTTTTGAATTAGATAGATGTATCAGTAATAAAACAATTGGAATATAATCTTGCCTCATTGTATTGTGTGTAAAGTGAAATAGAGTCACCGCTTTTGTATAAACAAGTTCTGTATATTTACAGTATATTTAGTGATTAACACGTAACACTGTGCGCCTCAGTGGCGGCCTAATCTAACAGTATCCAAAGAACGATTATATATTAATATTTTCAAAACGTGAAAACACATCTTTATTCAATTTTTTTTCCTTATGCAGTCTTGTAAATGCATTCTATACCTATAGTTTCATGACCAAAAGGACGCAATTCGAGTTGTCTTCGTGACCGGGCGCGATCGTGTATTTAACTTTGATAACAGTATTTTGATGGCAATATTTCTGCCATTTTGTATGATATGACCTTGAAACTCAAAACTGTTTTAGACAACGTTCCATAGTATATACCTACATGATTACTTTGATGACAGTATTTTGATGACAATATTTCTGCCATTTTGTTTGATATGACCTTGAAACTCAAAACTGTTATAGACATCGTTCCATAGTATATAACCTAAATGAATGTGCGACAATTGGCCATTAAACACCAAATTGTAAATTCGCTGAGATCCCGAAAATCATCCAAATGTATGTACCATATTAGTTCTTGTCTTTACGCTTTATGTATGTTAAGATGAGAGCTTTTGTGAAAAATGTGTAAAATGACCGACAAACTTGTCGATTTAGCTACTTACTGGGTCTAGACAGTGCCCATAATTGTGGTTTAGTTGATGTTGTCTGTTAAAGGTTTCTAAGTTTTAAAAGATTCTTTAAATTGCACTTTAATAGAACTGATGCAATAAAGTCAACTGAATGGATCACTACCTCTCGTGTCTCTGGACTTTCAAACTGTAAACTTTATTATAAGTCAATTTTCAAAAAAAAAAAAAAAAAAAAAAAAAAAAAAAACTGTGTACAGAAACATATTTACAACATTCAACAAATGCAACATAGATAGAGGAAAAATTGCAATGTACATGTATTTTATATGTGGTTATTAACACGTAACACTGCGCGTTCAAACAACGATGTACATGTATATGTTAATATTATGAAAATTTTTGTCCTTATAATTGTATTTCTGGTAATTTTCACTGTAACGATACATTGCTTAAACATGTGATATTCGAACATGCACATGTAACTGATTGATTAAGCTCCCCAAAAGAATATGTCAGCCTATAAGAGCGCCGAAATTTAGGGATCATATATTCCTAGTTTTGAATACAGCGCCTTCAATCACCGCCATGTTCAGTTCCTTCGGCTTTTGTCGGCATTCCGAATCGTACCACGTGACTTATGTCTACACGTCCTGCACGTGGTGATCCAGGTAACTAGCGTAATCTCACATGTGTTTGTTTACGTTTTCCTTCTGGCTAATATGAGCAAATCGTGCTGGTATATGTCCACAGAGCGAGTATTTGAAACATCTAATTCACTCATTGCCGTAATTCAATATTGTGTGTATCAAATATTGTAATGTGCAAGCATTATTTTCTTTGTAGATCCAGTCTGCTGAGGTCGACCGCATGTTTTGTTTATGAAAAAAATTGCTGACATTTGGTTTCACAACTCTCGTGTTACTTCGAGATTGTCGCGACGATGTTCGGAAGAGTTCGGAATGATTCGGCATCTTTCGAGTTTATTTTTGACGTGTACACGTTAAAAAGATTTTTTACTTCTATAATTAAAAATACTTCCAGTGCTGCAACTTTATAAAAAGTGGTAAAAGTAGAAAGTTTAAACCTCGGACAGACGGGGAAAAATGTGTATAACACTTAAACAGTTTTCACTGTGACAAAAAGAGCGAAAGTGATAGACCATACAACTTTAAGCAATTATATACCTTTGGTTTCAGTAACTAGTAAATAAGTTAAATGATGGTCAAAAAGGCGCAACTCGAGATGATCTTGGCGAACGGTCGCAATCGTATTTAACTTTGATGATCAAATTGCCAATTTCATGAGCCAATATCTCTGCCAATTTGTATGATATGACATTGAAACAAAAATGTTCTAAACATCGTTCCATAATATATACCTACATGTATGTGCAAAAAATGACCATCATACACCAAATTGTAAATGCGCTGAGATCCCGTGAAAATCATGAAGCTTTATAGGCACTCGTTACAACACAGCATTTATGCACCATTAGTTCTTGTCTTTATGCTTTATGTATGTTTAGATGAGAGTATACGTGAAAAGTCACTTTATAATTACTGATACCATTGTAAAAATGTAAAATAAAATAGCAGACCACAACTTAGCTTCATGGTCGGACCGTGTGTATTTATTCTTCTGCACTGAAGTGGAAAATATCATCACTTGTAGGCAGTAAATATACCGCAAAAATAAATTTTGAACACTTATTTGACTTTGTAAAATTACTCTAGCATTACTTATATCATTACACAGGTGGAAATCCCGTGTTTTGATCGCGATCAAATCTAGTTATATCTATAATTACAATTATGAAATGTTAAAAAGTAAGTATTTTTTCATATTTTCTTTACAAATGATGTTACATTTTGCCTGTCATGCATTATTTCTGTTAAAAATGTCTGACCTCTTGTTAAAGATGCTCCACCGCTGACAAATGGTATTTTTTCACCATCAAAGACAGGAGCAGACGATTTAGTTTTTTTCTTCAGTTACAAAAGTTACTTACTTTACACCATTACCACTATTGAAAAGTTTGAGCTTCTAATTTTACTTAAGTCAAAAAATATGAAAAATAATTAATTGCATCCCGGAAAAATTCCTTTGCACTATATCCTATATGGAATGAAATAATGATTGCGCATGCACCAAAGGCGAAATAAATTATGTTATATTATTTTTTGTTTTAATTTGGCATATATATACACGATTAAACACAAACTATTGTTCAAATGATAAATACCATTTATGCTCTGTCGGCGGTGGAGCATCTTTAAATTAAATCTTGAAATCTTGAAATATTAATATGCCTATCTGACCAAGCGACATCTGTGAACATTTATTTTCCTGACATTTTGTTGGTTTATTGTATCCAAATAATGATATCCTTTTTCTAAACCTTCCTAGCTTCAATATTATCATTAAACTGACTGCTTAAAATTATTCTATTATGGCCCTTTCCAGAGGGAACTGTTCTCCTATAGTGTTGCCTGGTGAGGTATAGTCCCCGAGTCGAAGACGAGGGGACTATACCTCGCCAGACAACACTATAGGAGAACTGTTCCCGAGGGAAAGGGCCATAATAGATTTAGTACGTCACATGACATTCATTATGACGTCATATATTTGGTCGCGTGCTCATTCCCGGGGGACTATACTTTGGTATAGTTCCCGTAGTCAGGTATAGTCTCCCGTAGTCAAGAAGGACGGGGAACTGTCGCAAAATAGACCATGGCTGTTATCCAATCGCATTCCTAGTAATTATCATGTGATGTACTAAATCCCTTTTAATTCATACTATGTGTATATATACTGTCAATTTAACATTTGCTATATTAGCATATACATGTATGTGCAATACATTCTCAAAATCTATTGTTTAGCAATATCTGTGTGATGTAATAGTTTTCATTATTAACCTAAAATTTAACTTTTATTTTATTTGCTTTTCAGTAATACTTACATATATCTAATATGTACTGCTTTATCTGTAACTCTTCATCAGCTCAATGGCCGGTAAACGTTAAATTCGTGGTTTATATGTGAATCACGGGTAAAGAATTTATACGTGTAGTGACACAACGTTTAACTTAGTAAGAGCGCAGCCCTCTTTAAAACCGAGAAAAGGCAGCTCTTACACACATATATACATTATTAAAAATCTATTATTGTATATAGATATATCCTAATATTTACAATTGCCACTGTTTCTGGCGGACTTCCTTTGATATTCCACAAAATCACATGCCGATCTTAACAAATAACACATGTACGAGACAATAGGAGACATATAATAAAATGCGCTTTTTGAATGGCTGTTGTGCATGGATCATAATGACGGCAGTGTAAATCTGACGGCGAATAGCACAGGCAAATGATTGTATCTGATGTTGTTGTTGATTTTATTGTTTAAAGAAAATATTGTAAATATAAGGATTAACCTCTTACTTTGTTTAGTTTATGAGATGGTAAACCAAATGGAGCACGAGGTAAATTGCGTAACCGCGAGGTTAATCCTTAATTATTGTTCAAGTGATGAATATAATTTATGCTCTCTCGGCGGTGGAGCATCTTTAATAATTATTTTCTTTTTCCCTTAAGCTGCTGGGTACTTATAACCAACCAACCAACTTATATATTTGCTACATTTAACATAGAAAATGGAGCAGTGACGAGAGCAGAATCAAACAGCTCACATACATGTACCAAGTAAAGTGATTACACCACAAAGGGGTCGAGTTATAAAAAAATCAAGGAAATAAATATTTGTTAAATAAATGTTTCCTCATAATAAGTTAAATATGTCGTCTAAGTGTTTTTGAGTATTTGAGTCATATATGGAAGTTTTCACATACAATTCACTGGTATGTTTGTTAAGTCGTTATAACAATATTAAAGAAATAACATGCGACGATATTCTTGACAGAAGACCAGGAAGATCAATATTTATATTTCTCTGGTAGCAGGAAATAAATTGAATTCAATAGCAAAATCATAACTGTATGTTACTAAAAGCTGTTATTGGACGCGATGTATATTTTTTAAACTGTGATTGGATGTGATTGGATCAGTATCAAAATTGTTACGTAATACCTTTGCTTGTTTTAGAGATCCAATCGACAGGTGTGACAACAAGAAAAGCAGACTTGAGAAGAAAAGTCCCCGAAGAAAAACATTGAACTACTGTCTTTATTTACTACAGCTGGTAGAAGACATTTTTTTGGAATTAAACAACATTAATATTTGTACTGTGTGACGCAGTAAAAGGCCATGGGGCTAAGAACAATATAGATTGACAAGCATCTGATCATGAGTAACGCCTTGAGTCTAGACCAGGAAGTACAAAACTAAATACTTAACCTACAGCTACGGAGAAAGCCATGGCAGATATAGGATTAATGGTAGATATTATAGATACTCGCTAGAGAGGTAAATCGACAGGGAACAACGCAGAATAACATTACTTGAGGTAGGTAAAAATCATTATTTATATAGTTGAGGATATCAAGTTAACTTAACTTGTGTTCTATTTATGATATTTGGCAATCAGAATGCACACAACGGTTTGAACAAACGGTTTGAACAAAAAAAAAAAAAAAAAAACAGCAAGAAAAATGTATAAAATGAAAAAAAAAGAAAAAGGTAAGCATTTAAATTCTTTTCCACCACAAAAGGCGATGTTATTCAACACTCAGGACATTAAATAAATACTGCAGATGTTGATTAACAATTTGTTTATATCATACGTGGTATAAACTCTGTGTGCATTGTGATTGGCTGACACGGTGAACTTTGACCGAACTAATTATTTCTCAGTTTCACGTCATCATTATCAATAATGAAATGACGTCATTCTTTGTTGTGATCACCACTTGTTGTTCAAAACTGATGTTGTAAAACGTATGCGTCGTGGTATACCCGTTAGTTAGTTTTTAAAAGTTACAAAAGTTTTAAACTTTTAAAAACTAACTCACTCGTATGGAATAAATTCAATATTCAACAGCCACTCATTGGGTAACCTCTATGTATTTCAGTTCTATGTGGTCTACGGCATTAAGGCATTAAATGTTTCTATCAGGGCAGTAAAAGACTATATGTACCTCGACACAAGGTTCAAATGGATGTCAAGCCAGCTATAGTTAAGGCATAGTTATCATAAATTATCAAAGTCCATTTTTATAATACGGCCACTTGTGAGTGTATACACGGGGAATATATGGGACGTCTGGAAAAGGAAAGGAATGTACTTTCGTTTTGTGTATGATCAGTTCTTACAATGTCTTCAAAATAGGTTCATCTTGGATCCATCGCTGAAGTCAGTGCTTCAGTCGACTGACCATATAATTCATGGGAACTGACTATACCTATGTCCGAATAACATACAGTGTATATCTAAATTTGGAACGTTTCTGAGGAAAGCTGGTAAAGTTTCGTTTTATTTTAGAACTGGCATCTTTACAATGTAGATATATTTATCTAGTTTTTAAAAATTTAGATTGCATTAGCTAGTGTGCCACTTTGTCATTTATATATAAATATATATTTACAATTTAAATATATATCTTAGTAATTTTAATCTTTGGGGCTGAGGTGGCCGTGTGGTTACGACATATTTCCACAAGTCCTCTACCTCTAGGTACGAGTTCAAATCCCATGTGAGGCAGTTAACATGTACTGACCGCTGGTCGGTGTTTTTCTCCAGATACTCAGGCTTTCCTCCATCAACAATTCTGGCGCGTCCTTAAATGACCATAGATGTTAGCTAACATGACGTTTAACTTACACAAACCTCACAAATCCAGCAATTTTAAGTAGGACACGTTTTTCATCCCAATTTATTATTCCATTCATTCGATAACCGTGTCGTTTGATAACGTGTCTGGAATTTTCTATCTAATTTTGAGTGTTTGCATTACAGATATATAGAGTATAATCTGTATACAGTTCGCAGAGCTATTATCTGGGGTTTGTCTGACAAAGTCTGATGTGAGTAATATTTGTTTTGCTGGAAGTTGTGTCTCCCCTGACCCCGTGCGTTCCATTTGTGGATTCGTACCAGTTGCACTAAAGTGATACGGCACTGCCTAATGAAACACGTTTGGATTTTTCCATTATGGCGGCACCCATACGAAAGATACGCTTCAAATATAAAAAGCCAAGTATTTTCTGTGTTAACAATAAAATGGATATAAAAGTAATACCTAAATAGTTTTGGCATACGTTGAAATAAATAATCCATGCAGTTAAAGTGAACAGTCGGGCAAGGATGGCTAAAGTCGGTAAAAATGGTGTGAATGTATCCAGTATAATTTCTTATGAAATGGAAAAATAAAATCTCTCGTCAAAATCTGTCTGCGTACGAAGAAATTAATTTAAAGTATGGGAATTCTAAAACGTCCTCCCGGCTCACTATGTCCGTGGTTACATTTCCACACAGCCTCGCTTTCAATGCTTTCAAATTTTCTTTACTTTAATGGTCAGAACTGGGAAACTAAGCAGAACTTGACCGTCGTATTAATATGCGAGAACTTTTGGACGGCCAATGAACGCATTTAGACTGGTTTTCTTTGCCCGACTATTCAGTTTAACGCTTTCCCTAAATTCCAATTTGTTTTAAACGAGCATTAATTAGTTTTGGTTGCCAGACTTAAGATTATGAACGAATATTTCCATTTTGTGAATATAAAATTATATATATATAGTAACCTAGTGCCTAAGTGGATGTTCTAAGGTGTCTGGATTTTGAAGATACTTGTAGTATTAATTTGTTGGGTTACATACGATCTTTGCTGCCAAGAATGGAATACATCTAGGTGTGTTTTTACTATGCCTAGTTAGTGTTGGCTAGTTGTCATGTATTTTATCCTAGAGGTTCGAATGTTTTATATAAATATATATCTGTTCTATTTGATAGGGTATATTGAACTCTACCAATATTTGACAGTTGTTTTACTATGGAGTATAAACACATTCATTTGCGTGTCGACTGGGACTTTTTATTTGATTTTATAAGTTAAAGATCTTATTACAGACAGGTTTATTTAAAGATGTGCCAAATATGCAAGGAGAAAAATAACTGACGGTGCTCTGAACCTGACAACTATCCTACATGGGATTCGAACCACCAATGCAGAGGTGGAGGTCTTGTATGCTAATATGCTTGGGCATCTTAACCATTCGACCATCTTTATCATTCGTCTATTCGTCAAATTTCTCTGTTTCAGAATTTCCAGTTATGGCCACTAGAGACGAAGCGGACAGTTAAGTATTCCACAGAATATTGTCTGGTATATCTGCCGCAACATTTGTCAGGATAGTTCGTGACAAAATGCTCAAACAAACCACGTTTATTATAGAACTAATGATGATAGTTGCCCAAAAACGGGACTGGATAAAGGAAATTATGATATTAGGAAGTTTAGGCGAGGGTCTGGCATACTTCGGATTGTTTAGCAATAGCGAAAGTGATACGGACTTCATGATTGTCAGCAAGAACTCTCTCGCATATGAACATCGAAATCAAAATGTTCCTGATTCAACCTGGTTGTTCCAGATCCGATCTTGTTCAGAAAATACAGGATATGTAAGACTTAAGTTAACACAACAAGGTAACGTCCGACTTTTTAACCCAGATATCTTGGACACCTCATCATTATTTGAATTTGATTCCATGGCTGATTGCTACTTTCTTACCAACAGAATCAATCAAGATATTGTTTCTCTTCTTCCAACTGTTCTCATGCCTTTTCCCAATATTACGGCTCTGGATTCACGGACGGATCTCGTCAACACGGGTCCTTGTGTAACTTATAAAAACCAGAGGAGAGTTCCAGGGATGGGTGCCCTTGGTGAAATGGATTTGGTAAGCGGAATTTGGAGCCCGGAATGGCCATCTGTTGCTAACGAATGGATATTTCGAGAAAGAATCAACGGATGGCCATCACGAGAATTCAATGACCAGCAGGTGAACCGTGGATTTTATGTTATTCCGGTTAGTTGCAAGAATTGCAGTCGGGCGCATCTGGACTGGAGGGTTTCCTTCGCACATGTCGAACAAAAACTAGTCCACAGCATGAATGAACACCAAATCAATTGTTTGCTCTTGTTGAGACAGCTGAAAAAGTTTTTCTTCGAAGTCAAAATGCCGAATGTAATCACTTCCTACATCATCAAGACAACCCTGTTCTGGACTATCGAAGAAACATCACCACAACTTTGGTTACCACAGAAACTTAATCTAGCAGTTAAGGTCTGTCTGAACAAACTCATCTCGTTCGTACAAAATGATTACTGTCCGCATTACTTCATCAAGACCTGCAACCTGTTTGTAAATCGCTACTCTCCAGCAGATAAAAGAAAAGTTTTACAAACCTGTTTGGAAGCAAGACGCAAGCCAGTGATGATTCTGTGCCAGACTCCTCCATTTGCAGACAGTGTACCGTTACAGGGCACAAAACCCTCTCATTCACCCGCATACAATTATGTCGGAGTAGAAAGTGTTGATGAGGCTCTATTGGATAAGCTGATATCGTCTCTTTTGACGCGCTCCTTCATCAATAACGTGCGTAGCGTGCTCCAGACCAAACTGTCTGATATTGACTCAAAAGAAGACATGGAGAAATACTGCATAGCAATCGAACAGGAGACACAAACATACACCACCAACAATATACAGAAGTATGGTCAAGAAATGGAAGCTATCCAAAAATACATAAATTGCATCACACATCGATTACTCCAAACAAATATGTTCGATGGCATTCCAACAAGCAGAGCAAGGCAGTCTGGTGGCTTCTTTCGCGAAAATTTGGATATTGATGACATTAATAGCATTGCTAACAACTGTCACTTATACGTGGTTGCCGGGGACTATGTCAGGTGCAATGGTATCCTCAAAGAGTTCATATCTGTCCAAAAGGATAAAACCTACGCAAGATTGTTTGATAAGGGCATTGCATCGAGCGGTTACAACTTCGATTTTTCGTATGCGATATTGAACGCCATGATCCTCCTTCAAGAAGACCTCCCGTGTATATCTGACTTGATCTTTACACAAGTTGAACAGAGTAGCCTTCCCATTCCTCTACAGACAGAACTTAACCCGATTCCTATTGGGAAGTCAGATATCGATACGCTTCCAGGATTAAAGCCAACCGTTCTTGTTGATCCGCTCGTGTATGTGTGTTTCCTGCGGTTTTGGTGCAGTATGAAGCTAGATGAGAACATTGAGAAGCTGAGGGCCCGAACAGATATGGTATGGTGCTGTGGTCTGGACAATATACAACAGAAAGCAGTGGCCTGCAACCTCCTGGCGTACTGTCACAGTCAGCTGGAAGAGTATAGTGAGGCGTTCGCTGTCCTGTGTCGGGCGTCACGCCAAAGACCGAAACACTGCTCTACTCTCGTTAACATCGCAGTTTTGATTAATAACAAACTCAAAAAGTCCGCTGATTAACCGATCGATATTGACAGGTTTGCTGGCGATAATTATTCCAAATTTAGTGTTCGGCAAAGACAATGTCATCAACAATGTATGAAAGAGATGAAAGCGATGATATATCGATGTTTACAGCGAGGACGATGATGATGATGATAAGAGTGACAGAAATGGAAGGAAATGAGGAAAACAAGAAGTATATGATAACAAATAGCGAATGCTTTCAATAGTTAATATAAACGATTAAAGTGTTTAACGAGTAGAGTCATAGTATATAACCGGAACTGGGAAGATATACCGCCCAGCCTTTTAGGCGTGTCACATTTTTCGCTATTTAAAACTAAAAACCGAAAAAATAATTTATATCTGTTTTATATTTAGGCGATTATGACTAAAACTGGAACATTTTGTATCTGTTTTATATTTAGGCGATTATGACTAAAACTTGAAAATTTTGTATCTGTTTTATATTTAGGCGATTATGACTAATACTGGAAAACTTTGTATCTGTTTTATATTTAGACGATTATGACTAAAACTGGAAAACTTTGTATCTGTTTTAAATTTCGGCTATCTGGCTTTAAATGTGTACGATATACAGGATTAAACACTTTATCAATGTTTTTCAGACTAAATTTTCGTGGTCATAGCGATGTCCCAAGAAATCGTCGCGAAAATAGCTTGTTGTTCGATTTTATTAGAATATTATAAAATAAAAATAATCAGTTTGCTTTATAGCATTATTTACACCCAGATTTCAGACAATGGCTTACGTTGACAGCAGTGACATCGTGGTAAAAGAAGGATGAATTCAATTATAGTCTGGAGTTTTTTTTTCCAGGATTAGCTTTCTTAAGCTTTAACCTGTCTTCTTATGGAATATATGGTCTAGATAGATGCCAGAATTTTGCACACTTTCTTCATAATGCACGTTAGCCCAATGTGAGATGATTCTCTCTGCAAAGCTCCGATGTCAATATAGACCATAGATTCCAAAGGAGAGAAGTTTAATAATCATATTTACAGTATTCACTCAATTTCGGGGTCTCTGCAATAACATGTGTAATTTAGACCTTTTACCTGTTTATCAACGACGACTCAATTCACAAGATGGAACAGATATTTTGAAGGTGATCAGTTGGCGTTACCATGTCAACAATAATAAGGTCATAATGGTCACGTTTTTGGTGTCAATTATAACCTCATAGACCTCATTTTGCCTTGGCTAGTGTATATATTTGAAGTGGCAAGTGAATGTAAATATTTTCCGTTATTCTCAAGCTATTTTATAAAAAATGCGAACAGGAGACACAAACATACACCACCAACAATATACAGAAGTATGGTCAAGAAATGGAAGCTATCCAAAAATACATAAATTGCATCACACATCGATTACTCCAAACAAATATGTTCGATGGCATTCCAACAAGCAGAGCAAGGCAGTCTGGTGGCTTCTTTCGCGAAAATTTGGATATTGATGACATTAATAGCATTGCTAACAACTGTCACTTATACGTGGTTGCCGGGGACTATGTCAGGTGCAATGGTATCCTCAAAGAGTTCATATCTGTCCAAAAGGATAAAACCTACGCAAGATTGTTTGATAAGGGCATTGCATCGAGCGGTTACAACTTCGATTTTTCGTATGCGATATTGAACGCCATGATCCTCCTTCAAGAAGACCTCCCGTGTATATCTGACTTGATCTTTACACAAGTTGAACAGAGTAGCCTTCCCATTCCTCTACAGACAGAACTTAACCCGATTCCTATTGGGAAGTCAGATATCGATACGCTTCCAGGATTAAAGCCAACCGTTCTTGTTGATCCGCTCGTGTATGTGTGTTTCCTGCGGTTTTGGTGCAGTATGAAGCTAGATGAGAACATTGAGAAGCTGAGGGCCCGAACAGATATGGTATGGTGCTGTGGTCTGGACAATATACAACAGAAAGCAGTGGCCTGCAACCTCCTGGCGTACTGTCACAGTCAGCTGGAAGAGTATAGTGAGGCGTTCGCTGTCCTGTGTCGGGCGTCACGCCAAAGACCGAAACACTGCTCTACTCTCGTTAACATCGCAGTTTTGATTAATAACAAACTCAAAAAGTCCGCTGATTAACCGATCGATATTGACAGGTTTGCTGGCGATAATTATTCCAAATTTAGTGTTCGGCAAAGACAATGTCATCAACAATGTATGAAAGAGATGAAAGCGATGATATATCGATGTTTACAGCGAGGACGATGATGATGATGATAAGAGTGACAGAAATGGAAGGAAATGAGGAAAACAAGAAGTATATGATAACAAATAGCGAATGCTTTCAATAGTTAATATAAACGATTAAAGTGTTTAACGAGTAGAGTCATAGTATATAACCGGAACTGGGAAGATATACCGCCCAGCCTTTTAGGCGTGTCACATTTTTCGCTATTTAAAACTAAAAACCGAAAAAATAATTTATATCTGTTTTATATATTAGGCGATTATGACTAAAACTGGAACATTTTGTATCTGTTTTATATTTAGGCGATTATGACTAAAACTTGAAAATTTTGTATCTGTTTTATATTTAGGCGATTATGACTAATACTGGAAAACTTTGTATCTGTTTTATATTTAGACGATTATGACTAAAACTGGAAAACTTTGTATCTGTTTTAAATTTCGGCTATCTGGCTTTAAATGTGTACGATATACAGGATTAAACACTTTATCAATGTTTTTCAGACTAAATTTTCGTGGTCATAGCGATGTCCCAAGAAATCGTCGCGAAAATAGCTTGTTGTTCGATTTTATTAGAATATTATAAAATAAAAATAATCAGTTTGCTTTATAGCATTATTTACACCCAGATTTCAGACAATGGCTTACGTTGACAGCAGTGACATCGTGGTAAAAGAAGGATAAATTCAATTATAGTCTGGAGGTTTTTTTTCCAGGATTAGCTTTCTTAAGCTTCAACCTGTCTTCTTATGGAATATATGGTCTAGATAGATGCCAGAATTTTGCACACTTTCTTCATAATGCACGTTAGCCCAATGTGAGATGATTCTCTGCAAAGCTCCGATGTCAATATAGACCATAGATTCCAAAGGAGAGAAGTTTAATAATCATATTTACAGTATTCACTCAATTTCGGGGTCTCTGCAATAACATGTGTAATTTAGACCTGTTTATCAACGACGACTCAATTCACAAGATGGAACAGATATTTTGAAGGTGATCAGTTGGCGTTACCATGTCAACAATAATAAGGTCATAATGGTCACGTTTTTGGTGTCAATTATAACCTCATAGACCTCATTTTGCCTTGGCTAGTGTATATATTTGAAGTGGCAAGTGAATGTAAATATTTTCCGTTATTCTCAAGCTATTTTATAAAAATGCTCGCCTTTCTATATAAAACATATTTTGGATTATGAACATTTGTATTGAAGTACGGTATAGTCCATTGTAATGTGAAAAATTGTATAGAGTAGCCTCTTAAATGAAATAAAAACTGTCATTAATATAGGGATTGAGCATTATTTTAATTGTGTTAATGCGTTAAAGGTGGTTTGAACGCAATTGTCACAGGCATATTTAATGCTGAAGACAGTCGATGATGACAAAAGCTAAAGTAGTCATTCGGCGGAAGACAGTCGAAGGTCCTGGAGAGATACATTAAAATTGTCCCATTACAACCATCCAGGCCTATCCTTAGTCCTCTAATGTGCTCTGTAAAACAGGGTTTTTTCAGGCACACATTAAAAACTATATATCATACCTCAATTTTAGACTTATTTGGGCATGTTCAAAGGTGATTTGTGACGTCACTAATGCAATGACCTAATCGATATTGACACGTTATAAAGTGATGAACATCACCTTTTCATAAAACTAAAATTTAGTTTTTTAGGTTCTCAGTTGGGCTGTACATGAGTGCATAATGTCGTATTAATACGATACAGCCAAAGGATATAATAGTGTTTAGACTGTGTTTAATATTACATATATTGAAGTCTAGGTTATTCATTAAAGGCCCACTAAACAGAAATTAAAAGTTTCTTAAAAATTATAATAAAAAGTGAAAATGTATATCAACGGCCTAAGAGGATGTTATAACACCTACCAAATGCAGGATTCACTGTGTAATTTTTTAACTAAATAGTGACGATTCATTTAGCTGTTTTGCCGTCTGGCGCGGTAATCAGGATGACGGCGGGAAACATAAAACGACCCGTGTTTTGAAAAGTAGCTTTTAATTAATTTGAATTTTTTTGAAGCTGATGGAAAGTGTAGTATTAACGGTAAATTAAAAACTTTTTTTGTATCTATAAAATTATCAATTTTGTTTTACATTGTCATTTTGTAAATCAAGTAAAAGCCGTTTTGGAAAGGTAGTGACCCTTTTAGAGGGACAAATCTCTTGAATTAACAAAATAAAGGGAGATGACTATACCTTGATAAATAACAAATACAGAAAGGAATTGATTTTTTTTTTTTTTTTTTTTTTTTTTTGGAAAAATTATAGATATACATCACATCAGTTTAGTAATACATGTAACATAGAACATTTTCTGTTATATTTTAGTTTACTGGACAGTGTTACTTCAGACGAATATTGGTTTTTCATTTACAGATAAGGTTTAACATGACAAATTTGAATATCAACATGAAAAACAATTACAGGTTCAATTTCTTCATTTCAGTATGGTTGCAAGTATAAATAATATTGAATCACGGGAAAATTTTGGGTAATGTGAGATTACCACCTCAGTCATCAGTGTTTGTTTTGATATGGTTGCCATTCGAGGCCTCTATTTTATGAGCAGACACACCACATTATTTCCTTACTACTTATCATAGTAATATACACTCTTCACAGTAATTTGAAGTGATGTGGACGCAGCTCCACGTTACAATCATATATTAGATATGCTATGATTTTCCACTGGTTTCATAGGCTAATACATGGTCACGTGACGTTCGATATATACGCCCTCGGTTTTTATTTATTCTATGAATCTATATATAAACTCTTACAGTACTAATCAGAAAGGCTGCACGACAGCGGACCTAATTCCTGGAACGCGATCGACGTCCTTTGCCTTTTGCAGGCTCTAGACGTGTACTCTTATTTGATTTAAAACGCCCTAAAAGTTTGGTAACGTCAAATTTGCCTCCTGCAACTACATTAGTCATTTCATACCTGGAACATGGCATTATAGCTCTAGCCTTCCAACAGTACAGACCGTAGTTTTTATTCCTGATGAAAGCCGCTAACATACTGAATCCAGTGCCTTCTGGCACAATGAGTATATCACAATCCATCAATATATAAAAATCTTGTAGCTGTTTCAGAAAGCCTTCTGTAGGGTCGTTTTGATGTGGTCTGTCAATATGTGTTATTTTTCCTGGTGTATCAATGATGTTTTCCGGATAACGTTCCTTTGCTGTATCTTTCACACTATCTGTGTCGGAGGCAACAAACAAATCGTACTCATCCATGTCTAGGTTATCAAAATAAGCCCATAGAACATCGAGTGGCATATGACTTCTGGAAACGTCTTTCGGCATGTTGGGATTATTCCCGTACCGTACATGGGCACACGCTATCTTGTTACGTTTTCTTTGTGTTTGATCAAATATTCTCCATGCTTGAACGGTTAAAGGCGAAATTTTAAAGAGAAAATTATAAACACTCTTGTAAATATCCACTTGGTGATAGGCTTTAATCCATGGAATATCATCTTTTATATTAGGTCTCTTTCTAAATTCAGTGATAAAATCCCAGTTCATTAGCAGAAATATGACGTCGTCTTTGAAGAATGTGTTGAAGTCTACACCATCAAACATGTATTTAGCTATGATGCGATGTTTGGCACTTTTGAAATTATGATACGAACTTGTCCTATTGAGAAGTATAGACGAGTAGTACCGCCAATCGTAGTGTGCTGGCATGACGTAATCCTGAAGCAAACATGGCGTGTCAAAATTGATTAGAAATTTCCGTTTAGAGAGTATCGATATGATAAAGGTGGTCATAATGCCCGCAATCCTATCAGACCAGCCGCTACATTCATCTCCCCGGGCTGCCGTACATTCGTAAACTAGGTATTTTGTTCCGGACCCGCTGTACATAATGTATTTTGTCATCGAATCCTGAAGCAATGACACAAACGTTGTATTCACAGATTCTGGGAATAAGTTGCTGGTTTTGTAGAAATCTATTTTCTTGACATGTTGTTGGCTTATTAGTTTATTGTATCCAGAAAGCGATATCAAAACTGTCAGAATTGATGCCACAAACAGCCAACGGAAAACCTGAAAAAAACAATGTTACTGTTTAAATGGTTCAGAATATACATGTATGTAAATTTGTTTATTTGTTTCAAACTAATTGCATACAATTTCATCCGTAATTAACTTATCTGAATCAGATATAATTTGATGACACAATCTGATCCTAATTTTGTGGACCATTTATAATCCATTTTACCGCCATTATGTAATGTTTACACAACCTTTGATAATACCCAATCAGCGGGTCGTTCCCAAATCAACTCTGACGTAGATCAATCTACCTAAAACCAGCTCTTCGCCGAACATCATCCCGTCGTTCCCAAATGCACTCTGACGTAGATCAATCTACCTTAACCCAGCCCTTCGCCGAACATCATCCCGTCGTTCCCAAATGCACTTTGACGTGCCCCTGCTATAAACTCACCTGAGGACGTACGACACTCCATTTCCGTCTGTATCTGTCCATGGTCGGTCTAACTTATGTCTGAGTTATTACGGGTATCGTGTACACAACAAAAAACTCACCTATGTAATATAGACTTGGTTAAAATTCGCTATTATTCAAAACCAGTCAAATGACACGATTAGTTTAAGGATATGTGCTTCAATACAATAAAAATTTTCACTTCTCTGCGTGTTCAACCCTCACATCTCTACATAATTAAATGACAGCAAGCTCTGTTTACTCAGAGAAAATGACACAACAAGGGATTGGCGGAAAATGGCACATCCTCATCTTTGGATGGCCGAATATTTATTAAAAGTTATTTTAAGGTTATTTAACACTTTTAACTTGTATTTTCTGTGAGTAAAGGTGCGGCCTATAAATTAAGCGCCCACCTATGAACAAGCTAACAAGCATACAAATAAAATGTCCATATGACGAACGTACATCAATATACACATGAAAATAGTGTAAAATAGCGTCTTATCAACATTAAAACACACATATAGACATCCAAAGTTTATATAAATAGACATCAAAAGTTTATATTATATGGCAAACAAAATTAAATATCAACAGTCAGGAAATCTGTTGCATAAAATTACAGTATATGGGTTGAGGTGGTAGGGTTGAAAATGTTTTCTGTGATCTATATGTAGAAGTTTTCTGGAACGACTGGAGGAATTAAAGATGGCGGTCAGCTGAAAATTTAATCTGGCCCCTATGGGGTTTACACTCGGAAAAAGGGGTCATCGATCACGTGATGTCGCTTAGCCAATGAAATCGCATTCTGATAAATAAAGCCGGGAGATTTAAATCCAGTATCTGCGCTTGTGAAAAAAGTTGTCTATTGCTAGACTTTTTAAATGTACGCCTTTACCGTGATAATAGTGTAATACAAATAACAATGAAAACCCCTCTATTATTGTATTGTACAGCGCATAAAATGGATAGTTATATATGGCCAAACAAACCCAGAGGAATTTATGGCGAAATAATTTTGGCTTACACATGCGAGGTTTCAACTTTGCAATACATCAAAACGACAAAAAGAGGGGTGGATGGGTTAGGTGTTCATACAAATAGAGAAAGAGAACTTCAAAATGACTCGCGCTTTGCCTCTTGGTTAATTCGGTTATCATTTAATTTACATCCAGAAGTCGGTGGTATCTAATAAAACTTTACTTGTTCTACATACAACATAATAAACACAACTGTATGAATAATTAAAAAAAATAGAAATGAGCTCAAACTTACTCATGCAATTATTTGACCTCACACCATAGCCGACTTTCTAATTGATAAACCCCTCTAGTATCTCCCTCTCCTAAAAAAAAAGATAAATAAAATTCAAACAAGTAACAAAAAATGTGTATAAATTATCTTCATTTTGAGAAAAAAAATCAATATTGAAACAATTATTCTCAATTGAAAGAATAAGCGCAATTTGATAAAAAGTAGCCATAAGCTTATGATCCTTATTATTTGAAATAAAACCAAACATGGGGTCAAGTAGACTTAACTAAACTAATAAGGTTATACAGGAATTGAATTGAATGCTATGATGGACCCCCAGGGGTTAAAGAAAATAGATATACCTTACCTGTGACGCCTGCCTGATCATCATCTCAGGTAAGGTGTCACCTTCTTAGGTGGTGGAAAGAGGGAGAAAAGGGCCCTAGGCCAAGTGACCATAACGACAGCTCTGTGTGCCTATAGTTTACAGTTCAAAAGTCATTTGTAATTACGTGTATGCAGGTAGAGTGTATACTTTTGTACCAATTACATTGGCTAAACTACACATGTACATGTACATCTACGTACATGTAATATGATAAAATATTATATTTTATGTGTATGTGTAAACACTAAAAACAGATCTACATGTATGATTAAAATGTATCTTGACAACATTAATTATATATGACACTCTCCATTATTTTATGTTCATGTCAACACTTTTTGTTAATGAATTTTTTTAATCGTCTAATAAATATACACAACTTAATATAGATTTCATGTTGATATATGATATATATCTATTAGATAGATCGCCCAAACTGTCAATATAATGAATAAATCAAAATTAAATATATATCATTTAAAATATATTTCAAATGTTATGATGCAATATTACATGTGTAGAAACATATGTTTAAAAAGAAATTAATTATTAGAATTATATATCACTAAAATGGCAGTACAAGCAAATTAGACTTGT
Organism: Argopecten irradians; assembly: GCF_041381155.1. Lineage (NCBI taxonomy): Eukaryota > Metazoa > Mollusca > Bivalvia > Pectinida > Pectinidae > Argopecten > Argopecten irradians. The sequence continues at coordinate 18,245,602 of NC_091148.1, read as the reverse complement.
GGTACGTATACGGAACGCACAGCTGTGCGGTGTACGATACGAACCGCACAGCTGTACGTACGATGTGTGGACGATGTGCGGACGATGTATGCACGATTTGTGCACGCAGTTTTTGGAACTTTTTGCGGTCACACAATTGTATCTTATATAAATATAAGATATATAATATAAATATAAGATATCTCATATATATATATTTATATAGGATATCTTATAATATGATACGAGATATATTATATAATTTGATTAAATACGGGATAGACATTGCTCCTTCAATAAATGTTAAATTGGCTGCCATAGGACTCGGAAACAATCCTTTCATACCTCTTTCACTGCGAGGGTCACAACATAGATATAGGCCCTCGACTGATACATGGCATGGCGTAGACCATTTTAGAATTCAAGTTGTCAAAACTTAAACATATGCAGCTTATGAACGTATTCATGAAAGTAGGCTAGCTCGGAGATAAACAACATGTTCAATAAACGTTAAAATGTAGTTAAATGGGAACATTCATAATAGTTGGACTTAACCAAGATGGCTAAAACCTGTGTTACCAATTTAAGAATGACTGGCTACGCTTATGGTATTCATGGTTTTATACTTTTTTTCACACTTTTAATTACTACATTTTTCCGGAGTAACATATTAGGATTTACGATGAACATATAAGCGTTATATTTCGCTCCATTTAAAATATAAATTTGGATATTTTCACTCGCTATTGATCAATCAGAATGCAGCGTTGACAGTGGATATATTTTTTGATTGTTACCTCATTGGTTTGTGCGGATACATGACGTCATATTTGTATGTAGAAATATGACGTTATGATTACAAAAATACGACATATTAATCGCAAGGGCAAATAGCTTTCGGCGGGACTAGTAGTTAAGGTTTCCTGTAAATGGAAGCGATAATTGTAATAAATAGAATATTACTTGTTTCCTAATGGCTGGTGAAAATATCAAATTCCACCTCACCCTATGAAATATGACTAATATCCATATAGCTGCAATATTGTAGCTCAAAAGCCCTTTAGAAGATAATGATGTCGTCGTAAGAGCTAAACTTGTTGCCTATTACTGCTCACTGCGCAAAGTAATTGATTATGCAAATCATTATCAAGGCGTTTGTATACATCTTGTCTTATTATTTGTTTTATATCGCTTACCTACACTGCAATAAAACTGTATATAATATGAAATTCACAGCAAGACATTTTTTCACATATGAATATGAAGGTCTTTCCGAAGGAAACTTATACAGCAAGTCTATAAATAAATTGTGAATTTGGTGTCTTAGGAGCGGTACAGTTGAAATTATAGGTTAGAATGCATGGTCGTTATATTTGTTTTGGACAAAACTAATATAGAAGTGTATGCATATACATAAAATAATTGGAAACTTACCAAATAATTAAGAAAATTGGGCCGAGTGAATATCTGAGACAATGCTCGACTAGGACAATAGGAACCATTTCGTACCCGGCCAAAAGGTATAGTAGCCTGGGTACGTATATTCGTTCTAGTATTCATCGATAAACAAGGAATATCATCTCGGAAGTGACGTCATTGGTATGACGTCAAACATCAAATGAAAAGACAGCTTTTAACTTTAGCCTAATCTTTGCAGAGTGAAAATAAAAACTAGTAATTAGTTTGTGTGTAAATTTAATAAAAACACTAAAACAGATTGACAATTACAAATGTTTCTAACAACGTGAATTATGCCACTTTATCTGCATTGTTTGTGTGAGTCAAATATAGATCTAATGTCGATAGCCATACATTCTACCACCAAAAATGACAATATAGACTAAAAAAAAATAAAATATATGAATCAAAATTTATTTCAAAGCTTAATTATTATTGAATATTATTTGTTTACAATATTGATGTACGTAGAACAATATGTTCAAAAGAGAACAAGTGCTTGGTTTAAAAATCGCCAAAAACCGGGCAACAAGTCACAGACTTACAACTTTAATTTAGCTTGTGCCGATCCAAACTATTATTTCTCAATACACAACTATATTATGAAGTGTTATTAGTATGACCTTTAACCTTTTTATAGACAACGCCTCTGTATGTTATATATTTTAATTGTTTCACCAAAGGTTGTTAAGTAATATAAAATATACCATCGATCCCGTCTATACGTACCACCCAAGGGACGAAGAAAAGTATAATTAGGCGGTCTTAATACACAGGTCAAATTGTGATATTGACCACTTGGGACATTAGGATATATATATGGTCTTTATCCAGAGGTGATCACTATTATATATACGTTTTATACGTGTTATGCATTTCAATTTCGTGTGTTTTATTTCCGGAGGAATACATTCCAAGCGGTCCCGGTCCCTGATGAAGTGCTGACCTTTTTTTATCTACAACTACAATAAAATACAGTATACTTCTTATGATAATGGACTATCTGTCGGACAGGTACGTTTATAAAAACTTCTGGTAGGTTATACAATCTACGGATAATAAGGATATATAGAGGGGCTAAAAATGAGATTTTATGAAACGAGTCTTAAGCAGTTTTTCTTTTTCTTGCGACCGAAATATCTCACGTCAAAATGTATTGCGAAAATCCAGTGGAGTCTGCCATTTTGTTCCGTCGTTCTCGAAATCCTAAACGTTCGCTTGTAGGCGAACGTTCTACACGTTCCGAACGCTGCATTCGCGCAGAGCATTTTCAATATGGACGCCATCGTTCACACTGTTTTATTGGAAGAGATGGCAGATGATTTATATATATACCTCTTTGCAATCTCTTATGTCCACTGTTCTCACAAATAACTAAATTTCGAGAGATTTATGTTCAATAAGACAGCATCTCCAACAAGGATCCAGAAATACTTGGACGAGGTACACTGTGCCAACAGTTTTGACTTAAAATATTCATGAATTAAAGAAAAGGAAATGAACCAGTCACCTAGTATAGAATGACAATGATAGGGATTTTTATCTAAAAAATGCATGTACAGTGGACCCGCGATAATTCAAACTCCTTCTTTCCCAACCTAAGCTGTCCGAATTATTCAGACTGCCTTATTCTTAGTCAATTAAATGGTCATACGAGTTACTATCCTTGTTCTTGTAATCAATGGTCATTACCTTTTATTGAGGACACAAGGCTTGTTGGCTTCAATCATCAAGGCTGGCTAAGTGTTGGTTAACGTTGCACTTGAAATTTCACCTGTACCGGTGTTGTATCCAAGCTGCCCGTCCATAGAAACGCAAGGGGTTGTCTCAGAAACGAATTTTGAAAAAAACTTAATTATTTTTTTTTAATCTCAAATGAATACTTTTTAACTTGTATTGTCAGCTTTAATATAGATACAAATTTTCCACTAATCTTGGCCACGTGGAAGTTGGTATGATATAGCATATGGACATATGTTGTCCGTTTTTAAAAACTTAAACTAATAATATAGTTTCAGTGACTTCATTGTCGCATTGATGTTGCACTTTTGAACTCCATTGTGCAAACCTTAAGTAAACTAGGGTATTGTTCAATATGACATTTTTTTCTTGTTAGTAGCAAAACCTGTGTTTATTTCAACTTATGGTTTTGGTAATCTGTGCTGTCCTTCTAATGTTTTTGCAATACAGTAATTTTATCTAAGTATCTCATGATAATCATTTAAGTTTACATTGGTTTCAAAGTTGGCCAATTAAGCAAATATCCCTATTTTTCTGCTTTTTAGGGGGTCAAAAATCCTTTCCAAATTTTTATTTATGGCAAGCTTTTTTTTCTTGTATAAAACAAAGTCAGTTCTGTATGAAAAACCAAGAAAAAATCTGTTGCAATTATTTTAGGGTAACATCCTATCTTTACTGTACTGTACAAGGAAATCTCTACAGAGAGGATTCTGCATCCACATTGTTTTAATCCTACGAACGCCCCTGTAAACCTTCAAGATCGCGTTATGTCCCTATTGATTGATATCTACATCAAACCAGTTATATATAGCTATTAAATAAATCACATACATATAAATACATTTCGAGTCTTCTATCACTAGGTAAACATGCATGTTATGAGAGTAACAATGTGATAAGCGTTGGAACAGTAATACAAATCAATCTTTAATAAAGAAGAAAATTGACATGTATGCAACACTCCCTGTAATTTATCAAGTTTTAGTACAAAGCAATTATTCGACACCAAACATATATTTTCCCCATTAGGTCGGCTTCAACAAGGGACGATATCGAGACAATCGTACAAACGTCAATCGGACAGGCACGTTTGTCTTCAGACTCAATTGATACACGCCTCGTCCCGTTAAAGTGGCCGACATAGTCTTCGTCATAGACTCTTCCTACAGCGAGACGGAAATTTTTAACAACATCCTACAATACTTAGTCAATGTTACTGAAAACTTCAATATAGCTCCTAATGAGACACGAGTGGCTGTGGTAAGTTTCTCCAAGATTGCGAGGGTGGATTTCGACTTCCTGTCCTGTGAGAACAAGGACTGTGCTCGTGAAAGTGTCCTTAATGTCACGCATCTTAACAGTACGTCTTACATGGAAACAGGACTGGAGCTGGCAAGGTAGGATTTGTCTGCCGTCGTATGTATAATGATAATGGGGCCATTTATTGTTTGTCTTTGGCATCATTTTAAAGCTGAGCGACATTCACTGCATTTAAAGATAACATGATTCATGTACCAATTTCGGTTTCCAGATACATAGACCCCAGCATAATTGTTCTTTTAAATTTCCTCAAAAAGACAAGTCTGTCGCAGCCATATAATTATGCACAATAGAAAAACATAAATTAATAAGAACGAGTGATGATCCTAACCCTTCGTTCGGAGTAGTGTAAAAATAAATGTTTTCCTTTCCTAGCACGAGAGTAGTCGTCTTTCTCTGGCGTAACTCGGCGCGCATTGTAGATGACGTCATCAATTTTGACGCAAAACGACATTCCTGCGATAACGGCGCGATAAAAAAGCTGGAAACCAAGTGGAATTTCATCATTTTTTTCTAATAAGTATGGGAAAAAAAGAATCTTACATGGGTCTTTGAAGTGGACAGGGATATCTCAACCCTCGTGAAAGATTTTGGTCGTCAACCCTTGGCAAGCCTCGGGTTGACTGGCAAAAATCTTTCACTCGGGTTGAGATATCCCTGTCCACTTCACAGACCCATGTAAGATTCTATTAGTCTGTCGTCCTATGTATAATGATAATGGGGCCAGTTATTGATTGTCTTTGGCATCATTTTAAAGCTGAGCGACATTCACTGCTTTTAAAGATAATATGATTCATCTACCAATTTCGGTTTCCAGATACATAGACCCCAGCATAATTGTTCTTTTAAATTTCCTCAAAAAGGCAAGACGGTCGCAGCCCTTTAAATGATTATGCACAATAGAAAAACATAATTTAGTAAGAACGAATGATGATCCTAAAGCTACGTTCCTAGTAGTATAAAAATAATCTGTTATTTAAATGTTTTCATTTCCTAGCACGAGAGTAATCGTCTTTCTCTGATATTGAATACGTTTTTTGATTATCTCTGAAAATATAATGATATGATGATGTTGATTGTGATGATGATTATGATGATGATGATGAATGATTGTTGCAATATTTTTTACACTGCATATCTAAAAATGCCGTGCAAAATAAACAATAACAAAGAAAAGTTTTACAGCCCTTTAAATTGCTATGCACAATATAAAAACATAATTTACTAAAAAAAAAGCATTAAGCTACCTGATATTGTCTTCAGTTTTTCGAATAGTTCAAATAATATGTCATTCAATTGTTTTCCCAGCACGAAAGCATTCGACGTTGCTGATGCAGAAATAAGTATAATAAATTTTAACTAAGCCAAATCTTTACCTTGTTATGATAAGTAACTATATAAGAATGCTTTTCCTCCGTTTTCTGTCCTCTCCTTTTAGCAATTTGTTCCTTTGGACGAAGGGAGGGAGACAATCAGCTATCAAGTACGTTGTTGTGGTCAGTGACGGGTTGGTCAATAACAGGGACAAGGCCATCAACAAGGCCACAGAACTTTCGCGCAGAGGTATCAAAGTGGTCAGCGTGGGGTTGGGAAAGTCTGTCCATCACGCGTTACTGGAGAGAGAGTGTGGCCTTAACTAGCCCGTACTTACTGGCACCAGATCCGGACAAACTAGTGCAACACCTACATCGTGAATGACGGGAACGCTACAGGTAAAACAAGTCATTGTGATAAGGTAATACAGTAAAACATTGATATTGCGAATGCAATGAAATAAACCCGGGTATTTGAATTTACCTCGTCATAAGCAGACATTCGGCATCAAACAGAAAATTTTACTTCATTAAGTTTATGGTCAATGTTGTGAAAACATTACATGAGTTGGCTTGCCAAACCATTGGGCAATCTCAGGAGTTGTAAACTCGTCCCCGTCACAGTTATCGGTTGTATCAGATGAACGTACTCATACTTGATCATTACCACTGCTTTTTTCGAAAATTTTCACTACATCCCATGTGTTCTTATAATAAGGTGTTGTATATTGATGTAAATAGTTTTTCTGAACAGGTTGTACACAAGACTACAACGCAGACATACTCGTTGTCATGGAAACATCAGCTTCGCAGAACATCAACATCTTCAAGAAAAGAATTAGCTTCCTACAAGAATTTATCGATACATTCAATCCCGATCATACCAATTACTCTATAACTATAAGCATTGCTGATGATACCACAAATTATATCATACAGGAATGTCAACTGTCTAATCTACCGTACATAATGGAATCGATAAGGACAATCAAACAGTCACAAGGTAAAGAACACGACTGGGACAATGTATTGAGGTTTGTTGATAACCATACTTCATACAGTAGTGTCAGAGCACGTAAATACGTCATGTTTCTCACAAGTGGACTCATACCTGAAGAATCAATGGCACTCGTGAAGGCACAACTCGTGCATCTCCGTGACAACAACGACGTGCGCGTGTTGATGGTAAGTGACACTGTCCATACAAACTGGAGTGTTCTAGAAAATGTGTATGAGTATGGATTCTTTAAATTCTCAAACGATGATGCAAATGTTGTATCGCGAATACTTTGGAACGACATTGGGTCTATTGATTGTACCAAGATGGAGAAATGATTCATAGTAACATATATCATTTAAAGTATTTGTCAGGCACTAATCGGAGGATCATCAAAACCATTCACGTCATCAAATGTAAAATGTTCCAGGAAATAAACAATACATGCGCTAATGACAATCTACACACTAGATAAAAGTGTCTACTTTTTCACAGTCTGATCCTGAATTGATATATTTCGTTAATACTTATCGCTATAGTATGGAACGTGCTACGCTGACGTCCCGTGACATAGTTTTCAAAATGTAAATATACACATTTACCAAACTGGTAAAGTGGACCATGCCATCATTATCTTGTTTTCTTTGCGAGTTTAAATCATGTGTTTTTATTGAAGTTGTCACAATATTTTATAATATACAAAGTCGGAGCCATATCCATAGAACAATGCCTGAGCTACCTTCCCAACTCTACAAGGTTTGAAAAGGTTTTGTTTTTGATAATGATGAAACAACTCTTTATCATTCATGTTGTATGTGTGTTGAGAACATGTTTGTGAACTGAATGGAGTATAACACAATAAAGAAGAGGAAACATTGTATATAAAACTCGTATTTGTGTTTAGTCCCAATAACTATCATTATACATGACTTCGGACAGGACGAGCTAGTTGTACCAAAGGACAAAAAACCAGACAAGTGTGATTGAATTGAAATTGGCCGTTTATTGATTAAACGACAACTGAAATAGACTTGCTTTCGCAAGTTGATATTTCAAACAATAAACAAAGGTATGATATAAACTTTGGTACAAGGTGGGGATACAAAAACGCCACAATGGTATCAGATTATAAATAATCAGAGACCATACCCCACCCGAAGTATTTATTCTTCTTGGTAAATAACTTCACTAGCGTTATTGATACTTTATAAAATAAAACAGTTTTCTTTTTCTTTTTTACTAATAAACCGTGCATATCTGACAATATGGAAATGCTTTCAAGTGATAATATATCAAGAAGAGCAAATTTATAGAACCGTAGTGACAATTGCAATACGTTGTATGACCAGACGCTTATTCCAATGACTAATTTCTAAAATACTAAATATCAAAATTTTACTTACATTACCAAACTCCCCGAAATCGATGTATTTCCAAACAATTAGGCTAATGTCTGACATTACAATGTGATACATGTACAGTCTACAGTAGTTATCATGGCTTCTAGTTTGGATTTAAACACACAACCCGCCTGATATCGTACATGTAATGTTCTTGCGTATATCACTAGTGTACTGTGACCTGGAATGTTTTCATTGTGACGTATCGGAAATAATAAAATGACGTTGGAGTAAATAACATAATAGCAGGATTTCAAGGACGGGGAGGCAAAATGGTGGCTTCACCTGCATTATCGCAACACATTTTGGTATGATCAAAAGTAGCTTAGATTTGTGCTGATTTCATATCCGATTTTATAAAACTCAAAAAAAAAAAACAAAAAAAATACTAACCAAGACTTACAAAAATACAAACTTCTGAAACTCGTTTTATAAAATCTTATATGAAATGAACACTCATTTCAGATCCTCTATCTATGCCCGATTTACCTCCTAAAAATATGCAAATTTATTAGAATAACAGTATTAAAAAATAGATGTTAAGACAAAGTCTAAGTAAGTTGAAATTCATTTACTTCTGAATACATATGAAATGTTTATTATCTCACTGTATCTAGATTTAAAGATGAAAAAGTTGGTTTCAGCTAAATAGTCAATATTGTGCATATAATGTTATGTGGATAAATCATATCTGCTTTGTTGGTTTGATACCGAATTTTCCTCTTGGAAAAATATCAATTATTGTATATCTTGAACAGGGTACCAGATTGTTTTCTCACTGACAGTACATACCGTAGTTTTTGTTCATGATGAAAGCTGCTAATTTGCTGAATCCGGTGTCATTCGGAACAATGAGTATATCACAATCTATCATTATATAGAAATCTAGTAGCTGTTTCAGGAAGCCTTCTGTGGGGTCGTTTGTATGCGGTCTGTCAATGTGCGTTATTTTTAAAGGGCCATAATATATTTAGTACGTCACATGACATTCATTATGACGACATATATTTGGTCGCGTGCTCATTCCCGGGGGACTATACTTTGGTATAGTTCCCGTAGTCAGGTATAGTCTCCCGTAGTCAAGAAGGACAGGAAACTGTCGCAAAATAGACCATGGCTGTTATCCAATCGCATTACTAGCTATTATCATGTGATGTACTAAATTTTTATAGTATTTAACCTGGACAGTGGCAAACGTTAATATATCGTAAATAGCGAAATCATTTGGTTCTGCGGTCTCTTCAACCCGAAGCTTGCCGAGGGTTGGCGGCCAAAATCTTTAAGGGAAATTTTCATGTAAGATTAAATCAGATTAGAAATTATTTTCATAGTGTTGACAATTAATGGCGTCCTCAACAATAATCACTGCATGTATCGATGACGTAATCGTCAAGCGCGTGTTAGCTGTGTTTTCCCTACTCCGGAAAAACAGTTATCTTTTCCCTAACAACTACGGGATAACCCTGTCAGGTACGTCAGAAACAGTTCATGGAATGGCTTTATTGCATGGGAAAACACGATCAAATGATCGTATAGGATTCTTTCATATGTGGTTAAGAAGGAAAGGATATTCTACCGAGTCTTGCAAAGGGTTTAACAACATTTTGTGACCCCGATGGTAGAATATCCCATACTTAACAGTGTTACCGCGCGCTTGCCAGGGAAAATTAACTCAAACGCGCTAGACAGTGACGTCATCAATAAATGCGGCATCCAATTTTACGCACAGCGACGTTCATGTCGACTGAATTTTTACCATTTCTCTTTAAAGTATGTGAGAATCTTACTTGGGCCAGTCATGTGGACAAAAATATCTCAACCCTCGAGAAAGATTTTGAACATCAACTCTCGGCAATTAGTTTTAAAAAATCTTTCATTTGAGTTGATATATACCTGTCCACTTGACAGACCAATGTTCGATTTAATCAATCCTTCATATACACATATGAAGGAGAATTTTTCTCTCAGACTTCGACGTTTAAATGCAATTTTAGCACTATGATTTTCTGCCATTTTATAAAATAAAATAAAAAAAACCTGCGATTGCAAGTCAAATCGTCATACATGAAAATTGCGTGATATTTTAAACAAAATCCCGTGGTTTGTATCTTTAAAGTATATTGACACTGTTAATATACAATATACCACAGAACACTAAGCGAACAAATATGTTTAATCATATCACTATGATAACCAGTATAGTCGAGGATTGTGATTTTGTGGGTATTGATTGATTCCTGGATCAATTTAAATCTCCATCTTTTTCTCGTGATTTAAGTAAAAACGCATCCCGAAAAAGAAATAAAACGACTATTTCGCTACAAGGTTAGTAAACATACTTATAATTTAGAATTAAACATAGATAATTAAAAAATATGCCATTTTTTCTCAATTTTATGTTGAAATTAAGTATAGGAGAAACACCGAAAACTGTGGAATGGTCAAGATAATGAATTGTTCGAGGCCCGTTGGGGCCGAGAATTATTCATTATCTTGACTATTCCTAACTTTGAGGTGTTTCTCACACTTAAAACATGGCACCGGAAGTCATTGGTTCTCTCAACTATTACACTGGGTATTGTTTCACTATTCCACAGCTCCAGGTAAACCCTTACTACCTATTTAAATCTTGAGACCTATTCATGATTCATTTCAAAACCTTACTCGAAAAACAAGAATCATGATTTGCATGCCTTTTTTGAAAGAACAATTTACAGGTTCTATATGGTACTCACACTGAAACATTTACTCAGTTTAGTTTTTACAGTTCAATATGGACGACCATACATAAGTAGCTCAGATTTCTAACACAGAAGTGGGGATTTCTTGATATATTTCAATTTTGCTTGTTACGAGCATTTTCATTAGCTTAAACATTTACTTTATCAGCCCATAAAGGAAAAAATGACGTCGCCGTTTGTAAAGTTGCTTCTGATTGGCTAAGATGACGGCGTAATGATTTTATAGACAAAAGAGTCCAAAAGGAATTTTGAATATTGAATAGATTATCTTTAGTAAATTGAATTATAAGGATTAATTTGAATAAATCTTTTATGTTATGGAGATATAACACAAAAATCTAAGTGTACTCTCATCATAAACCGCTTCGCAACAGCCACTCTCTTATAATAGATAAGTTTCTAAATTACCAGTCTGAGAGAAGAGATTCAACTGGTTTTAATTTTTCCGTAAAATTGTCTTCGTAAATATCAACTTTTGTTAAATAATATTTAATTCTTAATAGCTTAAATTTCCCTCGATGATTCCATGGAAGGTTATACTTTGTTTCGACTTCCTCCCCGCAGCCCCGTTTATCCCCAATGCATACAGCCTATGACTTATCAAAATTTGTTTTCAGACTAGAACATTCTCCATAGATGTCGATCAAAATAATGATTTTGTTAAGGATCTCGCATCATCATCAAACATCAATGTTGATTCATATACATATTGACTGATAAGATATTCAGAATTATTCAATATTGTTCCCTTTACATCAGGTTAGAATTTTATTGATGCACTTAATAATTCAATGCATATAATAAAAAGATATGGGGGCAACGGGCCACCCTGTCGTACTCCGCATGTAACTAGAAATAAATAAGAGAGGTAACCATTATTTGCAACATATGCTGAAATATTTGAGTATAAAGTTTTAAAACAATTTAAGATGAATCACTAAAGACAAAAATAACGAAAACATTTTTTTCTATAAATAACCCACTAAATACAATTGAAAGCCTTTTCAAAATCTAACATAAGTAACATTCCTGATTGATTATTTTCTTCTGATTTTTTTTCTATAATGTTACTAATTATCCTCGTGAATTCCCCTATGTAAAGACCGTTGACAAAACCCGCCTGACTTGGACTTATGATATGTACCAGAGTTTGTTTTATTCTATTAGCTATACAAGATGAAGAAATTTCAAAGTACATTTAATAAGGTCTCTACACACTAACAGCTTCAGTTTGCGGCCTCCATTTTTTCATACATATGAGGAGGTGTTGCGTTGCTCCGGTACTGCTCTCCCCAGTAAATATATATTTAACTAATACAAATGCATAACAGGAGTAATTTAAAAAACATAACAAATAATAACACTTTGAAAATTAAAAGCTATGGAATGCAGTCAAAATATCCACTATGGCGAAGATGAGCGCAAGGAATCATGACGTCACATATTATAACGTCAAAATATGTCGCGAAATCATAGGATTTGCATACGCTGCAGTCCAGGCCTTGAAAGGGCACAGAGAAA